>NW_026735057.1:0-180000 GCF_949786415.1 Peromyscus eremicus | reverse complement strand
AGAAAAGAGCACTTTTCTACTCTACTGTTTTTCCTATATGGCCAGAACAGTGAGCTTGCTCAGAACAAAAGAACTTTGCTTCCTACACACGGGCCATATCTAGTTCAATTCTGCTTAGGAAACTGACAAGAACAGTAGCTCCTCTTCAGTCCAATACACTGTACTTGCTGGGAACAGACGCCAGTGCTATTTGCCCTGTGTATGACAATGGGAGCGCAATAGTGACTCTTCTTACCAGAAAACAACTCTTGCTCTTAGGACCAGAAACTGCATGTGATTCAATCCACTTAGGACTGGGAAACAAAAGCTAGCTCGCCTTACAAGAAACACGCTCTGCTTTTGAGAATAGGGCACACATCTTCTCTACTGTGTTTCCTATGGGGTCCAAACAGTGAGCTTGCCCAAAACAAAAGATTTGTGCTTCCTACACACAGGGGTCATATCTAGTTCAACTCTGCTTAGGAAATTGACAAGAACAGCAGCTTCTCTTCAGTCCAATACACTGTACTTGCTGGGAACAGACGCGAGTGCTATTTGCACTGTGTATGGCAATGGAAGCCAATAGTGACTTTCCTTACCAGAAAACAACTCTTGCTCGTAGGACCTGAAACTGCATGTGATTCAACTCCATTTAGGACTGGGAAACAAACGCTAGCTCTCCTTACAAGAAATACACTCTGCTTTTGAAAAATAAGCACTATTCTACTCACCTGTGTTTCCTATAGGGCCAAAATAGTGAGCTTGCTCAGAACAAAAGAACTGTGCTTCCTACACACTCGCGCCATATCTAATTCAACTCTGCTTAGGGAAATGACAAGAACGGTAGCTCCTCTTCAGCCCAATACACTGTACTTGCTAGGAACAGATCCGAGTGCTATTTGCACTGTGTATGGCAATGGGAGCGCAATAGTGACTTTCCTTAACAGAAAACAACTCTTGCGTGTAGGACTAAAAACTGCATGGCACTCAACTCCATTTAGGATTGGGAAACAAACGCTAGCTCGTCTTACAAGAAACACACTCTGCTTTTGGGAATAGGGCACACATCTACTCTACTGTGTTTCCTATGGGGTCCAAACAGTGTGCTTGCTCAGAACAAAAGAAATGTGCTTCCTACACACACGGTCCATATCTAGTTCAACTCTGCTTAGGAAACTGACGAGAACAGTAGCTCCTCTTCAGTCCAATACACTGTACTTACTGGGAACAGACGGGAGTGCTATTTGCACTGTGTAAGGCAAGGGGGCACAATAGTGACTCTTCTTGCCAGAAAACAACTCTTGCTCTTAGGACCAGAAACTGCATTTGAATCAATCCACTTAGGACTGGGAAACAAACGCTAGCTCGCCTTACAAGAAACATGCTCTGCTTTTGAGAATAGGGCACACATCTACTCTACTGTGTTTCATATGGGGTCCAAACAGTGAGTTTGCTCAGAACAAAAGAACTGTGCTTCCTACATACACGGGCCATATCTGGTACAACTCTGCTTAGAAACTGACAAGAACAGTAGCTCCTCTTCAGTCCAATACACTGTACTCGCTAGGAACAGACGCCAGTGCTATTTGCCCTGTGTATGACAATGGGAGCGCAATAGTGACTCTTCTTACCAGAAAACAACTCTTGCTCTTAGTACCAGAAACTGCATGTGATTCAACTCCATTTAGGACTGGGAAAAAACGCTAGCTCGCATTACAAGAAACACACTCTGTTTTAGAGAAAAGAGCACTCTTCTACTCTACTGTGTTTCTTATAGGGCCAGAACAGTGAGCTTGCTCAGAACAAAAGAACTGTACTACCTACATACACGGGCCATATCTAGTTCAACTCTGCTTAGGAAACTGAGAAGAAAAGTAGCTCTTCTTCAGTCCAATACACTGTATATGCTGAGAACAGACGCGAGTGCAATTTGCACTGTGTATGGCAATGAGAGCACAATAGTGACATTCCTTACTAGAAAACAGCTCTTGCTCATAGGACCAAAAACTTCATGTGATTCAACACCATTTAGAACTGGGAAATAAATGCTAGCTCACCTTACAAGAAACACACCCTGCTTTTGAGAAAAGAGCACTCTTCTACTCTACTGTGTTTCCTATAGGGCCAGCACAGTGAGCTTGCACAGAACAAAAGAAGTGTGCTTCCTACACACACAGACATATCTAGTTCAATTCAGCTTAGGAAACTGACAAGAACAGTATACCCTCTTCAGTCAAATACACTGCACATGCTGGGAACAGACACCAGTGCTATTTGCCCTGTGTATGACAATTGGAGCGCAATAGTGACTCTTCTTACCAGAAAACAACTCTTGCTCATAGGACCAGGAACTGCATGTGATTCAACTCCATTTAGGACTGGGAAACAAACGCTAGCTCGCCTTACAAGAAACATACTCTGCTTTGGAGAAAAGAGCACTCATCTATTCTACTGTGTTTCCTATGGTGTCCGAAAAGTGAGCTTGCTCAGAACAAAAGAACTGTGCTTCCTACACACACGGGCCATATCTAGTTCAACTCTGCTTAGAAAACTGACAAGAACAGTAGCTGCTCTTCAGTCCAATACACTGTACTTGCTGGGAACAGATGCCAGTGCTATTTGCACTGTGTATGGCAATGGGAGCACAATAGTGACTCTTCTTACCAGAAAAAAACTCTTGCTCGTAGGACCAGAAACTGCATGGGATTCAATTCCATTTCTAACTGGGAAGCAAATACTAGCTTGCCTTTCAAGAAACACAATCTAATTTTGAGAAAAGAGCCCTCATCTACTCTACTGTGTTTCCTATGGTGTCCGCACAGTGTGCTTTCTCAGAACAAAAGAACTGTGCTTCCTGCACACGGCCATATCTAGTTCAACTCCTCTTAGGAAAATGACAAGAACAGTAGCTCCTCTTCAGTCCAATACACTGTACTTGCTGGGAACAAACGCGAGTGCTAAATGCACAATGTATGGCAATGGGAGCGCAATAGTGACTTTCCTTACCAGAAAAAAACTCTTGCTCTTAGGAACAGAAACTGCATGTGATTCAACTCCATTTAGGGGTGGGAAACAAACGCTAGCTCGCCTTACAAGAAACACACTCTGCTTTTGAGAAAAGAGCACTCTTCTACTCTACTGTGTTTCCTATAGGGCCAGAACAGTGAGCTTGATCAGAACAAGAGAACTGTGCTTCCTACACACACGGCCATATCTAGTTCAATTCTTATTAGGAAACTGACAAGAACAGTAGATCCTCTTCAGTCCAATACACTGTACATGCTGGGAAACGACGCCAGTGATATTTGTCCTGTGTAAGACAATGGGAGCACAATAGTGACTCTTCTTACCAGAAAACATCTCTTGCTCGTAGGACCAGAAACTGCATGTGATTCAACTCCATATAGGACTGGGAAAAAAACGCTAGCTCACTTTACAAGAAACACACTCTGCTTTTGAGAAAAGAGCACTCTTCTACTCTACTGTGTTTCTTATATTGTCCAAACAGTGAGCTTGCTCAGAACAAAAGAACTGTCCTTCCTACACAAACGGGCAATATCTAGTTCAACTCTGCTTAGGAAACTGACAAGAAGAGTAGCTCCTCTTCAGTCCAATACACTGTACTTGCTGGGAACAGACGCCAGTGCTATTTGCAGTGTGTATGGCAATGGGAGCGCAATAGTGACTCTTCTTACCAGAAAAATGTCTTGCTCGTAGGACCAGAAACTGCATGGGATTCAACTCCATTTCTGACTGGGAAACAAACACTTGCTCGCCTTTCAAGAAACACACTCTGCTTTTGTGAAAAGGGCACTCTTCTACTCTACTGTGTTTCCTATGGGGTGCAAACAGTGAGCTTGCTCAGAACAAAAGAACTGTGCTTCCTACACACAAGGCCATATCTAGTTTAATTCTGCTTAGGCACCTGACAAGAACAGAAGATTCTCTTCAGTCCAATACACTGTACATGCTGGGAACCAACGCCAATGCTATTTGCCCTGTGTATGACATTGGGAGCACAATAGTGACTCTTCTTACCAGAAAACAGCTCTTGCTCGTAGGACCAGAAACTGCATGGGATTCAACTCCATTTAGGACTGGGAAACAAACGCTAGCTCACCTTACAAGAAACACACTCTGCTTTTGAGAAAAGAGCACTCTTCTACTCTACTGTGTTTCCTATGGGGTCCGAGCAGTGAGCTTGCTCAGAACAAAAGAACTGTGCTTCCTACACACACGGGCCATATCTAGTTCAGCTCTGCTTACGAAACTGACAAGAACAGTAACTCCTCTTCAGTTCAATATACTGTACTTGCTGGAAGCAGACGCGAGTGCTATTTGCACTGTGTATGGCAAAGGGAGGGCAATAGTGACTTTCCTTACCAGAAAACAACTCTTGCTGGTAGGACCAAAAACTGCATGTGATTCAACTCCATTTAGGACTGGGAAACAAACGGTAGCTTGCCTTAGAAGAATCACACTCTGCTTTTGAGAAAAGAGCACTCTTCTACTCTACTGTGTTTCTTATGGTGTCCAAACAGTGAGCTTGCTCAGAACAAAAGAACTGTCCTTCCTACACAAACGGGCAATATCTAGTTCAACTCTGCTTAGGAAACTGACAAGAAGAGTAGCTCCTCTTCAGTCCAATACACTGTACTTGCTGGGAAAAGACGCCAGTGCTATTTGCAGTGTGTATGGCAATGGGAGCGCAATAGTGACTCTTCTTACCAGAAAAATGTCTTGCTCGTAGGACCAGAAACTGCATGGGATTCAACTCCATTTCTGACTGGGAAACAAACACTTGCTCGCCTTTCAAGAAACACACTCTGCTTTTGTGAAAAGGGCACTCTTCTACTCTACTGTGTTTCCTATGGGGTCCGAACAGTGAGCTTGCTCAGAACAAAAGAACTGTGCTTCCTACACACACGGCCATATCTAGTTTAATTCTGCTTAGGCACCTGACAAGAACAGAAGATCCTCTTCAGTCCAATACACTGTACATGCTGGGAACCGACGCCAATGCTATTTGCCCTGTGTATGACATTGGGAGTGCAATAGTGACTCTTCTTACCAGAAAACAGCTCTTGCTCGTAGGACCAGAAACTGCATGGGATTCAACTCCATTTAGGACTGGGAAACAAACGCTAGCTCACCTTACAAGAAACACACTCTGCTTTTGAGAAAAGAGCACTCTTCTACTCTACTGTGTTTCCTAATGGGTCCGAACAGTGAGCTTGCTCAGAACAAAAGAACTGTGCTTCCTACACACATGGGCCATATCTAATTCAACTTTGCTTAGGAAACTGACAAGAACAGTAGCTCCTCTTCAGTCCAATACACTGCACATGCTGGGAACAGACACCAGTGCTATTTGTCCTGTGTATGGCAATAGGAGCACAATAGTGATTCTTCTTACCAGAAAACAAGTCTTGCTCATAGGACCAGAAACTGCATGTGACACAACTCCATTTAGGACTGGGAAAGAAACGCTAGCTCGCCTTACAAGAAACACACTCTGCTTTTGAGAAAAGAGCACTCTTCTACTCTACTGTGTTTCCTATAGGGCCAGAACAGTGAACTTGCTCAGAACAAAAGAACTGTGCTTCCTACACACAGGGGCCATATCTAGTTCAACTCTGTTAGGAAACTGACAAGAACAGTAGCTCCTCTTAAGTCCAATACTCTGTACATGCAGGGAACAGACGACAGTGCTATTTGCACTGTGTATGGCAATGGGAGCGCAATAGTGACTCTTCTTACCAGAAAACAAGTCTTGATCGTAGGACCAGAAACTGCATGTGATTCAACTCCATTTATGACTGGGAAACAAACGCTAGCTCGCCTTACAAGAAACACACTCTGCTTTTGAGAAAAGAGCACTCTTCTACTCTACTGTGTTTCCTATGGGGTCCGAGCAGTGAGCTTGCTCAGAACAAAAGAACTGTGCTTCCTACACACACGGGCCATATCTAGTTCAACTCTGCTTACGAAACTGACAAGAACAGTAACTCCTCTTCAGTCCAATATACTGTACTTGCTGGAAGCAGACGCGAGTGCTATTTGCACTGTGTATGGCAAAGGGAGGGCAATAGTGACTTTCCTTACCAGAAAACAACTCTTGCTGGTAGGACCAAAAACTGCATGTGATTCAACTCCATTTAGGACTGGGAAACAAACGGTAGCTTGCCTTACAAGAATCACACTCTGCTTTTGAGAAAAGAGCACTCTTCTACTCTACTGTGTTTCTTATGGTGTCCAAACAGTGAGCTTGCTCAGAACAAAAGAACTGTCCTTCCTACACAAACGGCAATATCTAGTTCAACTCTGCTTAGGAAACTGACAAGAAGAGTAGCTCCTCTTCAGTCCAATACACTGTACTTGCTGGGAACAGACGCCAGTGCTATTTGCAGTGTGTATGGCAATGGGAGCGCAATAGTGACTCTTCTTACCAGAAAAATGTCTTGCTCGTAGGACCAGAAACTGCATGGGATTCAACTCCATTTCTGACTGGGAAACAAACACTTGCTCGCCTTTCAAGAAACACACTCTGCTTTTGTGAAAAGGGCACTCTTCTACTCTACTGTGTTTCCTATGGGGTCCGAACAGTGAGCTTGCTCAGAACAAAAGAACTGTGCTTCCTACACACACGGCCATATCTAGTTTAATTCTGCTTAGGCACCTGACAAGAACAGAAGATCCTCTTCAGTCCAATACACTGTACATGCTGGGAACCGACGCCAATGCTATTTGCCCTGTGTATGACATTGGGAGCGCAATAGTGACTCTTCTTACCAGAAAACAGCTCTTGCTCGTAGGACCAGAAACTGCATGGGATTCAACTCCATTTAGGACTGGGAAACAAACGCTAGCTCACCTTACAAGAAACACACTCTGCTTTTGAGAAAAGAGCACTCTTCTACTCTACTGTGTTTCCTAAGGGGTCCGAACAGTGAGCTTGCTCAGAACAAAAGAACTGTGCTTCCTACACACATGGGCCATATCTAATTCAACTTTGCTTAGGAAACTGACAAGAACAGTAGCTCCTCTTCAGTCCAATACACTGCACATGCTGGGAACAGACACCAGTGCTATTTGTCCTGTGTATGGCAATAGGAGCACAATAGTGATTCTTCTTACCAGAAAACAAGTCTTGCTCATAGGACCAGAAACTGCATGTGACACAACTCCATTTAGGACTGGGAAAGAAACGCTAGCTCGCCTTACAAGAAACACACTCTGCTTTTGAGAAAAGAGCACTCTTCTACTCTACTGTGTTTCCTATAGGGCCAGAACAGTGAACTTGCTCAGAACAAAAGAACTGTGCTTCCTACACACAGGGGCCATATCTAGTTCAACTCTGTTAGGAAACTGACAAGAACAGTAGCTCCTCTTAAGTCCAATACTCTGTACATGCAGGGAACAGACGACAGTGCTATTTGCACTGTGTATGGCAATGGGAGCGCAATAGTGACTCTTCTTACCAGAAAACAAGTCTTGATCGTAGGACCAGAAACTGCATGTGATTCAACTCCATTTATGACTGGGAAACAAACGCTAGCTCGCCTTACAAGAAACACACTCTGCTTTTGAGAAAAGAGCACTCTTCTACTCTACTGTGTTTCCTATGGGGTCCGAGCAGTGAGCTTGCTCAGAACAAAAGAACTGTGCTTCCTACACACACGGGCCATATCTAGTTCAACTCTGCTTACGAAACTGACAAGAACAGTAACTCCTCTTCAGTCCAATATACTGTACTTGCTGGAAGCAGACGCGAGTGCTATTTGCACTGTGTATGGCAAAGGGAGGGCAATAGTGACTTTCCTTACCAGAAAACAACTCTTGCTGGTAGGACCAAAAACTGCATGTGATTCAACTCCATTTAGGACTGGGAAACAAACGGTAGCTTGCCTTACAAGAATCACACTCTGCTTTTGAGAAAAGAGCACTCTTCTACTCTACTGTGTTTCTTATGGTGTCCAAACAGTGAGCTTGCTCAGAACAAAAGAACTGTCCTTCCTACACAAACGGGCAATATCTAGTTCAACTCTGCTTAGGAAACTGACAAGAAGAGTAGCTCCTCTTCAGTCCAATACACTGTACTTGCTGGGAACAGACGCCAGTGCTATTTGCAGTGTGTATGGCAATGGGAGCGCAATAGTGACTCTTCTTACCAGAAAAATGTCTTGCTCGTAGGACCAGAAACTGCATGGGATTCAACTCCATTTCTGACTGGGAAACAAACACTTGCTCGCCTTTCAAGAAACACACTCTGCTTTTGTGAAAAGGGCACTCTTCTACTCTACTGTGTTTCCTATGGGGTCCGAACAGTGAGCTTGCTCAGAACAAAAGAACTGTGCTTCCTACACACACGGCCATATCTAGTTTAATTCTGCTTAGGCACCTGACAAGAACAGAAGATCCTCTTCAGTCCAATACACTGTACATGCTGGGAACCGACGCCAATGCTATTTGCCCTGTGTATGACATTGGGAGCGCAATAGTGACTCTTCTTACCAGAAAACAGCTCTTGCTCGTAGGACCAGAAACTGCATGGGATTCAACTCCATTTAGGACTGGGAAACAAACGCTAGCTCACCTTACAAGAAACACACTCTGCTTTTGAGAAAAGAGCACTCTTCTACTCTACTGTGTTTCCTAAGGGGTCCGAACAGTGAGCTTGCTCAGAACAAAAGAACTGTGCTTCCTACACACATGGGCCATATCTAATTCAACTTTGCTTAGGAAACTGACAAGAACAGTAGCTCCTCTTCAGTCCAATACACTGCACATGCTGGGAACAGACACCAGTGCTATTTGTCCTGTGTATGGCAATAGGAGCACAATAGTGATTCTTCTTACCAGAAAACAAGTCTTGCTCATAGGACCAGAAACTGCATGTGACACAACTCCATTTAGGACTGGGAAAGAAACGCTAGCTCGCCTTACAAGAAACACACTCTGCTTTTGAGAAAAGAGCACTCTTCTACTCTACTGTGTTTCCTATGGGGTCCGAGCAGTGAGCTTGCTCAGAACAAAAGAACTGTGCTTCCTACACACACGGGCCATATCTAGTTCAGCTCTGCTTACGAAACTGACAAGAACAGTAACTCCTCTTCAGTCCAATATACTGTACTTGCTGGAAACAGACGCGAGTGCTATTTGCACTGTGTATGGCAAAGGGAGGGCAATAGTGACTTTCCTTACCAGAAAACAACTCTTGCTGGTAGGACCAAAAACTGCATGTGATTCAACTCCATTTAGGACTGGGAAACAAAGGGTAGCTTGCCTTACAAGAATCACACTCTGTTTTTGAGAAAAGAGCACTCTTCTACTCTACTGTGTTTCCTATAGGACCAGAAAAGAGAGCTTGCTCAGAACAAAAGAACTGGCTTCCTACATACAGGGCCATATGTAGTTCAATTCTGCATAGGAAACTGACAAGAACAAAAGATTTTTTTCAGTCCAATACACTGTACATGCTGGGAAGAGAAACCAGTGCTATTTGCCCTGTGTATGAAAATGGGAGCACAATAGTGACTCTTTTTACCAGAAAACAACTCTTGCTCCTAGGACCAGAAACTGCATGTGATTCAACTCAATTTAGGACTGGGAAACAAACGCTAGCTAGCCTTACAAGAAACACACTCGGCTTTTGAGAATAGAGCACTCTTCTACTCTACAGTGTTTCCTATAGGGCGAGAACAGTGAGCTTGCTCAGAACAAAAGAACTGTGCTTCCTACACACACGGGCCATATCTATTTCAACTCTGCTTAGGAAACTAATGAGAACAGTAGCTCCTCTTCAGTCCAATACACTGTACATACTGGGAACAGACGCGAGTGTTATGTGCACTGTGTATGGCAATGGGAGCGCAAAATGACTCTTCTTACCAGAAAACAACTCTTGCTCGTAGGACCAAAAACTGCATTTGATTCAACTCCAGTTAGGACTGGGAAACAAACGCTAGCTTGCCTTACAAGAAACACGCTCTGCTTTTGAGAATAGGGCACACATCTACTCTACTGTGTTTCCTATGGGGTCCAAACAGTGAGCTTGCTCAGAACAAAAGAACTGTGCTTCCTACACACACGGGTCATATCTAGTTCAACTCTGCTTAGGAAACTGACAAGAACAATAGCTCCTCTTCAGCCCAATACACTCTAATTGCTGGGAACAGACGCGAGTGCTATTTGCACTGTGTATGGCAATGGGTGCACAATAGTGACTTTCCTTACCAGAAAAACTCTTGCTCGTGGGACCAGAAACTGCATGTGATTCAACTCCATTTAGGACTGGGAAACAAACGCAGGCTCGCCTTACAAGAAACACACTCTGCTTTTGAGGAAAGAGCACTCTTCTACTCTACTGTGTTTCCTATAGGGCAGAACAGTGAGCTTGCTGAGAACAAAAAAACTGTGCTGCCTTCCCACACGGGCCATATTTAGTTCAACTCTGCTTAGGAACCTGACAAGAACAGTAGATCCTCTTCAGTCGAATACACTGTACATGCTGGGAACAGACGCGAGTGCTATTTGCCCTGTGTATGGCAAAGGGAGCACAATAGTGAATCTTCTTACCAGGAAACAACTCTTGCTCTTAGGACCAGAAACTGCATTTGATTCAATCCACTTAGGACTGGGAAACAAATGCTAGCTCGCCTTACAAGAAACATGCTCTGCTTTTGAGAATAGGGCACACATCTACTCTACTGTGTTTCCTATGGGGTCCGATCAGTGAGCTTGCTGAGAACAAAAGAAATGTGCTTCCTACACACACGGGCCATATCTAGTTCAACTCTGCTTAGGAACCTGACAAGAACAGTAGATCCTCTTCAGTCCAATACACAGTACATGCTGGTAACAGACGCCAGTGCTATTTGCCCTGTGTATGACAATGGGAGCGCAATAGTGACTCTTTTTTACCAGAAAACAACTCTTGCTCGTAGGACAAGAAACTGCATGTGATTCAACTCCATTTAGGACTGGGAAACAAACGCTAGCTCACCTTACAAGAAACACACTCTGCTTTTAAGAAAAGAGCACACTTCTACTCTACTGTGTTTTCTATAGGGTCCGAACAGTGAGCTTGCTGAGAACAAAAGAACTGTGCTTCCTACACACACGGGCCATATCTAGATCAACTCTGATTAGGATACTGACAAGAACAGTAGCTCCTCTTCAGTCCAATACACTGTACTTGCTGGGAAAAGACGCGAGGGCTATTTGCACTGTGTATGGCAAAGGGAGCACAATAGTGACTTTTCTTACCAGAAAACAACTCTTGCTCATAGGACCAGAAACTGCATGTGTATTTCAACTCCATTTAGGACTGGGAAACAAACGCTAGCCTTGCCTTATAAGAAACACACTCTGCTTTTGAGAAAAGAGCACTCTTCTACTCTACTGTGTTTCCTCTGGGGTTCGAACAGTGAGCTTGCTCAGAACAAAAGAACTGTGCTTCCTACACACACGGGCCATATCTAGTTCAACTCTCCTTAGGAAACTGACAAGAAAAGTATCTCCTCTTCAGTCCAATACACTTTACTTGTTGGGAGCAGACGTGAGTGTTATTTTTACTGTGTATGGCAATGGGAGCGCAATAGTGACTCTTCTTACCAGAGAACAACTCTTGCTTGTAGGACCAAAAACTGCATTTGATTCACCTCCATTTAGGACTGGGAAACAAACGCTAGCTAGCCTTACAAGAAACACACTCTACTTATGAGAAAAGAGCACTCCTCTACTCTACTGTGTTTCCTATAGGGCCAGAACAGTGAGCTTGCTCAGAACAAAAGAACTGTGCTTCCTACACACACGGGCCATATCTAGTTCAATTCTGCTTACGAAACTGACAAGAACAGTAGCCTCTCTTCAGTCCAATACACTGTACTTGCTGGGAACAGATGCCAGTGCTATTTGCACTGTGTATGGCAAAGGGAGCGCAAAATGGACTCTTCTTACCAGAAAACAAGTCTCGCTCGTAGGACCAGAAACTTCATGTGTATTTCAACTCCATTTAGGACTGGGAAACAAACGCTAGCTCGCCTTACAAGAAACACACTCTGCTTTTGACAAAAGAGCACTCTTCTACTCTACTGTGTTTCCTATGGGTTCCAAACAGAGAACTTGCTCAGAACAAAAGAACTGTGCTTCCTACACACGGGCCATATCTAGTTCAACTCTGCTGAGGAAACTGACAAGAGAAGTAGCTCCTCTTCAGTCCAATACACTGTACTTGCTTGCAACAGATGCCAGTGCTATTTGCACTGTGTATGGCAATGGGAGCGCAATAGTGACTCTTCTTACCAGAAAACAACTCTGCTTAGGAACCTGACAAGAACAGTAGATCCTCTTCAGTCCAATACACTGTACTTGCTGGGAACAGACGCCAGTGCTATTTGCACTGTGTATGAATATGGGAGCGCAATAGTGACTCTTCTTACCAGAAAACAACTCTTGCTCGTAGGACGAGAAACTGCATGGGATTCAACTCCATTTAGGACTGGGAAACAAACGCTAGCTCGCCTTACAAGAAACACACTCTGCTTTTGAGAAAAGAGCACTCTTCTACTCTACTGTGTTTCCTATAGTGCCAGAACATTGAGCTTGCTCAGAACAAAAGAACTGTGCTTCCTACACACACGAGCCATATCTAGTTCAACTCTGCTTAGGAAACTGACAAGAACAGTAGCTCCTCTTCAGTCCAATACACTGTACTTGCTGGGAACAGACTCGAGTGCTATTTGCACTGTGTATGGCAATGGGAGCACAATAGTGACTCTTCTTACCAGAAAACAACTCTTGCTCATAGGACCAGAAACTGCATGTGATTCAACTCCATTTAGGACTGGGAAACAAACGCTAGCTCGCCTTACAAGAAACACACTCTGCTTTTGAGAAAAGAGCACTCTTCTACTCTATTGTGTTTCCTATGGTGTCTGAACAGAGAGCTTGCTAAGAACAAAAGAACTGTGCTTCCTATATCCGGGCCATATGTACTTCAACTCTGCTTAGGAAACTGACAAAAGAAGTAGCTCCTTTCAGTCCAATACACTGCAGTTCCTGGGAACAGACGCCAGTGCTTTTTTCCATGTGTATGACAATGGGAGTGCAATAGTGACTCTTCTTACCAGAAAAAACTCTTGCTCGTAAGACCAGAAAATACATATGATTCAACTCTATTTAGGACTGGGAAACAAACGCTAGCTCGCCTTACAAGAAACACACTCTGCTTTTGAGAAAAGAGCACTCTTCTACTCTACTGTGTTTTCTATGGGGTCCGAACAGTGAGCTTGCTGAGAACAAAAGAACTGTGCTTTCTACACACACGGGCCATATCTAGTTCAATTCTGGATAGGAAACTGACAAGAACAGTAGCTCCTCTTCAGTCCAATACACTCTACTTGCTGGGAAGAGAAGCGAGGGCTATTTGCACTATGTATGACAAAGGGAGCGCAATAGTGACTCTTCTTACCAGAAAACAAGTCTTGCTCGTAGGACCAGAAACTGCATGTGTATTTCAACTCAATTTAGGACTGGGAAACAAACGCTAGCCGTCTTACAAGAAACACACTCTGCTTTTGAGAAAAGAGCACTCCTCTACTCTACTGTGTTTCCGATAGGGCTAGAACAGTGACCTTGCTCAGAACAAAAGAACTGTGCTTCCTACACACACAGGCCATATCTAGTTCAATTCTCCTTAGGAAAATGACAAGAACAGTATCCTCTCTTCAGTCCAATACACTCTACTTGCTGGGAACAGACGCGAGTGCTATTTGCACTGTGTATGGCAAACGGAGCACAATAGTGACTCTTCTTACCAGAAAACAACTCTTGCTCTTAGGACCAGAAACTGCATGTTATTCAACTCCACTTAGGACTGGGAAACAAACACTAGCTCGCCTTACAAGAAACACGCTCTGCTTTGAGAGAAGGTCACACTTCTACTCTACTGTGTTTCCTATAGGATCCGAACAGTGAGCTTGCTCAGAACAAAAGAACCGTGCTTCCTACACACACGGGTCATATCTAGTTCAACTCTGCTTAGGAAACTGACAAGAACAGTAGATCCTCTTCAGTCCAGTAAACTGTACTTGCTGGGAACAGACGCCAGTGGTATTTGCACTGTGAATGAAAAGGGAGCACAATAGTGACTCTTCTTACCAAAAACAACTCTTGCTCGTAGGACCAGAAACTGCATGTGTATTTCAATTCCATTTAGGACTGGGAAACAAACGCTAGCTGGCCTTATAAGAAACACACTCTGCTTTTGAGAAAAGATCACTCTTCTACTCTACTGTGTTTCCTCTGGGGTTCGAACAGTGAGCTTGCTCAGAGCAAAAGAACTTTGCTTCCTACACACACGGGCCATATCTAGTTCAACTCTCCTTAGGAAACTGACAAGAACAGTATCTCCTCTTCAGTCCAATACACTGTACTTGTTGGGAACAGATGTGAGTGCTATTTTTACTGTGTATGGCAATGGGAGCGCAATAGTGACTCTTCTTACCAGAGAACAACTCTTGCTTGTAGAAACAAAAACTGCATTTGATTCACCTCCATTTAAAACTGGGAAACAAACGCTAGCTCGCCTTACAAGAAACACACTCTGCTTATGAGAGCAGAGCACTCCTCTACTCTACTGTGTTTCCTATAGGGCCAGAACAGTGAGCTTGCTCAGAACAAAAGAACTGTGCTTCCTACACACACGGGCCATATCTAGTTCAATTCTGCTTACGAAACTGACAAGAACAGGAGCCTCTCTTCAGTCCAATACACTGTACTTGCTGGGAACAGATGCCAGTGCTATTTGCACTGTGTATGGCAAAGGGAGCGCAAAATGGAATCTTCTTACCAGTAAACAAGTCTCGTTCGTAGGACCAGAAACTTCATGTGTATTTCAACTCCAATTAGGACTGGGAAACAAACGCTAGCTCGCCTTACAAGAAACACACTCTGCTTTTGACAAAAGAGCACTCTTCTACTCTACTGTGTTTCCTATGGGGTCCAAACAGAGAACTTGCTCAGAACAAAAGAACTGTGCTTCCTACACACGGGCCTAATCTAGTTCAACTCTGCTGAGGAAACTGACAAGAGAAGTAGCTCCTCTTCAGTCCAATACACTGTACTTGCTTGCAACAGATGACAGTGCTATTTGCACTGTGTATGGCAATGGGAGCGCAAAGTGACTCTTCTTACCAGAAAACAACTCTGCTTAGGAACCTGATAAGAACAGTAGATCCTCTTCAGTCCAATACACTGTACTTGCTGGGAACAGACGCCAGTGCTATTTGCACTGTGTATGAATATGGGAGCGCATAGTGACTCTTCTTACCAGAAAACAACTCTTGCTCGTAGGACCAGAAACTGCATGGGATTCAACTCCATTTAGGACTGGGAAATAAACGCTAGCCTGCCTTACAAGAAACACACTCTGCTTTTGAGAAAAGAGCACTCTTCTACTCTACAGTGTTTCCTATAGTACCAGAACATTGAGCTTGCTCAGAACAAAAGAACTGTGCTTCCTACACACACGGGCCATATCTAGTTCAACTCTGCTTAGGAAACTGACAAGAACAGTACCTCCTCTTCAGTCCAATACACTGTACTTGCTGGGAACAGACTCGAGCGCTATTTGCACTGTGTATGGAAATGGGAGCACAATAGTGACTCTTCTTACCAGAAAACAACTCTTGCTCATAGGACCAGAAATTGCATGTGATTCAACTCCATTTAGGACTGGGAAACAAACGCTAGCTCGCCTTACAAGAAACACACTCTGCTTTTGAGAAAATAGCACTCTTCTACTCTATTGTTTTTCCTATGGTGTCTGAACAGAGAGCTTGCTAAGAACAAAAGAACTGTGCTTCCTATATCCGGGCCATATCTACTTCAACTCTGCTTAGGAAACTGACAAGAACAGTAGCTCCTCTTCAGTCCAATACACTGTACTTGCTGGGAACAGACGCGAGTGCTATTTGCACTGTGTATGGCAATGGGAGCGCAATAGTGACTTTCCTTACCAGAAAACAACTCTTGCTTGCAGGACCAGAAACTGCATGTGATTCAACTCCATTTAGAACTGGGAAACAAGCACTAGCTCGCCTTTCAAGAAACACACTATGCTTTTGAGAAAAGAGCACTCTTCTACTCTACTGTGTTTCCTATAGGGCCAGAATAGTGAGTTTGCTCAGAACAAAAGAACTGTGCTTCCAACAAATACGGCCATATCTAGTTCAATTCTGTTTAGGAAACTGACAAGAACAGTAGATCCTCTTCAGTCCAATACACTGTACATGCTGGGAACAGACGCCAGTGCTTTTTGCCCTGTGTATGACAATGGGAGCGCAATAGTGACTCTTCTTACCAGAAAACAACTCTTGCTCGTAGGACCAAAAACTGCATGTGATTCAACTCCATTTCTGACTCTGAAACAAACGCTAGTTCGCCTTACAAGAAACACACACTTCTTTTGAGAAAAGAGCAGTCTTCTATTCTACTGTGGTTCATATGGGGTCCGAACATTGAGCTTGCTCAGAACAAAAGAACTGTGCTTCCTACACACACTGGCCATATCTAGTTCAACTCTGCTTAGGAAACTGACAAGAACAGAAGCTCCTCTTCAGTCCAATACACTGTACTTGCTGGGAACAGACGCGAGTGCTACTTGCACTGTGTATGGCAATGGGAGTGCAATAGTGGCTTTCCTTACGAGAAATCAACTCTTGCTTGTATCACCAAAAACTGGATGTGATTCAACTCCATTTAGGACTGGGAAACAAACGCTAGCTCGCCTTACAAGAAACACACTCTGCTTTTGAGAAAAGAGCACTCTTCTACTCTACTGTGTTTCCTATGGGGTCCGACCATTGAGCTTGCTCAGAACAAAAGAACTGTGCTTCCTACACACAGGGGCCATATCTAGGTCAACTCTGCTTAGGAAACTGACAAGAACAGTAGCTCCGCTTCAGTCCAATAAACTGTATTTGCTGGGAACAGACGCGAGTGCTATTTGCACTGTTTATGGCAATGGGAGCGCAATAGTGACTTTCCTTACCAGAAAACAACTCTTGCTGGTAGGACCAGAAACTGCATGTGATTCAACTCCATTTAGTACTGGGAAACAAACGCTAGCTCGCCTTACAAGAAACACACTCTGCTTTTGAGAAAAGAGCACTCTTCTGCTCTACTGTGTTTCCTCTGGGTTTCGAACAGTGAGCTTGCTCAGAACAAAAGAACTGTGCTTCCTACACACACGGGCCATATCTAGTTCAACTCTCCTTAGGAAACTGACAAGAACAGTAGCTCCTCTTTAGTCCAATACACTGTACTTGTTGGGAACAGACGCGAGTGCTATTTGTACTGAGTATGGCAATGGGAGCGCAATAGTGACTCTTCTTACCAGAAAAAAACTCTTGCTCGTAGGACCAAATACTGCATTTGATTCACCTCCATTTAGTACTGGGAAACAAACGCTAGCTAGCCTTACAAGAAACACACTCTGCTTTTGAGAAAAGAGCACTCTTCTACTCTCCTGTGTTTCCTATAGGGCCAGAACTTTGAGCTTGCTCAGAACAAAAGAACTGTGCTTCCTACACACACGGGCCATATCTAGTTCAATTCTGGTTAGGAAACTGACAAGAACAGTAGCTCCTCTTCAGTCCAATGCACTGTACTTGTTGGGAACAGACGCGAGTGCTATTTGCATTGTGTATGGCAAAGGGAGCGCAATAGTGACTCTTCTTACCAGAAAACAACTCTTGCTCGTAAGACCAGAAACTGCATGTGTATTTCAACTCCATTTAGGACTGGGAAACAAATGCTAGCTCGCCTTACAAGAAACACACTCTACTTTTGAGAAAAGAGCACTCTTCTACTCTACTGTGTTTCCTATGGGGTTCAAACAGTGAGCTTGCTCAGAACACAAGGACTGTGCTTACTACACACACGGGCCATATCTAGTTCAACTCTGCTTAGGAAACTGACAAGAACAGTATCCTTTCTTCCGTCCAATACACTCTACTTGCTGGGAACAGATGCGAGTGCTATTTGCACTGTGTATGGCAAAGGGAGCGCAATAGTGACTCTTCTTATCAGAAAACAACTCTTGCTCTTAGGACCAGAAACTGCATGTGATTCAACTCCATTTAGGACTAGGAAACAAACGCTAGCTCGCCTTACAAGAAACACACTCTGCTTTTGAGAAAAGAGCACTCTTCCACTCTACTGTGTTTTCTATCGGAACAGAACAGTGAGCTTGCTCAGAACAAAAGAACTTTGCTTCCTACACACATGGGCCATATCTAGTTCAATTCTGCTTAGGAAATTGACAAGAACAGTAGATCCTCTTCAGTCCAATACACTGTACTTGCTGGGAACAAAAGCCAGTGCTATTTGCCCTGTGTATGACTATGGGAGCACAATAGTGACTCTTCTTACCAGAAAACAACTCTAGCTCATAGGACCAGAAACTGCATGTGACTCAACTCCATTTAGGATTGGGAAACAAACGCTAGCTCCTCTTACAAGAAACACACTCTGCTTTTGAGAATAGGGCACACATCTACTCTACTGTATTTCCTATGGGCTCCAAACAGTGTGCTTGCTCAGAACAAAAAAAACTGTGCTTCCTACACACACGGGTCATATCTAGTTCAACTCTGCTTAGGAAACTGACAAGAACAGTAGCTCCTCTTCATTCCAATACACTGTACTTGCTCGGAACAGACGCAACGGCTGTTTGCACTGTATATTGCAATGGGAGCGCAATAGTGACTTTCCTTACCAGAAAACAGCTCTTGTTCGTAGGACCTTAAACTGCATGTGACTCAACTCCATTTAGGATTGGGAAACAAACGCTAGCTCCTCTTACAAGAAACACACTCTGCTTTTGAGAAAAGAGCACTCTTCTACTCTACTGTGTTTCCTATGGGGTTCGAACAGTGAGCTTGCTCAGAACAAAAGAATTGTGCTTCCTACACACAGGCCATATCTAGTTCAACTCTGCTTAGGAAACTGACGAGAACAGTAGCTCCTCTTCAGTCCAATACACTGTACTTACTGGGAACAGACGCGAGTGCTATTTGCACTGTGTACGGCAAGTTGGCACAATAGTGACTCTTCTTGCCAGAAAACAACTCTTGCTCTTAGGACCAGAAACTGCATTTGATTCAATCCACTTAGGACTGGGAAACAAACCCTAGCTCGCCTTACAAGAAACACGCTCTGCTTTTGAGAATAGGGCACACATCTTCTCTACTGTGTTTCCTATGGGGTCCAAACGGTGAGCTTGCCCCAAACAAAAGATTTGTGCTTCCTACACACAGGGGTCATATCTAGTTGAACTCTGCTTAGGAAATTGACAAGAACAGTAGCTTCTCTTCAGTCCAATACACTGTACTTGCTGGGAACAGACGCGAGTGCTATTTGCACTGTGTATGGCAATGGAAGCGCAATAGTGACTTTCCTTACCAAAAAACAACTCTTGCTCGTAGGACCTGAAACTGCATGTGATTCAACTCCATTTAGGACTGGGAAAAAACGCTAGCTCTCCTTAAAAGAAATACACTCTGCTTTTGAAAAATAAGCACTATTCTACTCACCTGTGTTTCCTATAGGGCCAGAAGAGTGAGCTTGCTCAGAACAAAAGAACTGTGCTTCCTACACACTCGCGCCATATCTAATTCAACTCTGCTTAGGGAAATGACAAGAACAGTAGCTCCTCTTCAGCCCAATACACTGTACTTGCTAGGAACAGATCCGAGTGCTATTTGCACTGTGTATGGCAATGGGAGCACAATAGTGACTTTCCTTAACAGAAAACAACTCTTGCGTGTAGGACTAAAAACTGCATGTGATTCAACTCCATTTAGAACTTGGAAACAAATGCTAGCTCGCCTTACAAGAAACACACTCTTCTTTTGAGAAAACAGCACTCTACTACTCTATTGTGTTTCCTATAGCGCCAGAACAGTGACCTTGCTGAGTACAAAAGAACTGTGCTTCCTACACACATGGGCCATATCTAGTTCAACTCTGCTTAGGAACCTGACAAGAACAGTAGCTCCTCTTCAGTCCAATACACTGTACATGCTGGGAACAGACGACAGTGCTATTTGCCCTGTGTATGACAATGGGAGCGCAATAGTGACTCTTATTGCCAGAAAAAACTCTTGCTCGTAGTTTCAGAAACTGCGTGTGATTCAACTCCATTTAGGACTAGAAAACAAATGCTAGCTCGCCTTACAAGAAACACGCTCTGCTTTTTAGAATAGGGCACACATCTACTCTACTGTGTTTCCTATAGGGTCCAAACAGTGAGCTTGCTCAAAACAAAAGAACTGTGATTCCTACACACACGGGTCATATCTAGTTGAACTCTGCTTAGGAAACTGACAAGAACAGTAGCTCCTCTTCAGTCCAATACACTGTACTTGCTGGGAACAGACGCCAGTGCTATTTGCACTGTGTATGACAATGGGAGCACAATAGTGACTCTTCTTACCACAAAACAATTCTTGCTCGTAGGACCAGAAACTGCATGTGATTCAACTCCATTTAGGACTGGGAAACAAAACTAGCTTGCCTTACAAGAAACACACTCTGTTTTTGTGGAAGAGCCCTCTTCTACTCTACTGTGTTTCCTATAGGGCCTGAACAGTGAGCTTGCTGAGTACAAAAGAACTGTGCTTCCTATACACATGGGCCATATCTAGATCAACTCTGCTTAGCATCCTGACAAGAACAGTAGATCCTCTTCAGTCCAATACACTGTACTTTCTGGGAACAGACGCGAGTGCTATTTGCACTGTGTATGTCAAAGGGAGCACAATAGTGACTCTTCTTACCAGAAAACAACTCTAGCTCATAGGACCAGAAACTGCATGTGTATTTGAACTCCATTTAGGACTGGGAAACAAATGCTAGCTCGCCTTACAAGAAACACGCCCTGTTTTTGAGAATAGGGCACACATCTTCTCTACTGTGTTTCCTATGGGGTCCAAACAGTGAGCTTGCTCAGAACAAAAGAATTTTGCTTAATACACACACGGGTCATATCTAGTTCAACTCTGCTTAGGAAACTGACAAGAACAGTAGCTCCTCTTCAGTCCAATACACTGTACTTGCTGGGAACAGACGCGAGTGCTATTTGAACTGTGTATGGCAATTGGAGCGCAATAGTGAAACTTCATACCAGAAAACAACTCTTGCTCGTAGGACCAGAACCTGCATGTGATTCAACTCCTTTTAGGATTGGGAAACAAACGCTAGCTCGCCTTACAAAAAACACACTCTGCTTTTGAGAATAGGGCACACATCTACTCTACTGTGTTTCCTATAGGGCGAGAACAGTGAGCATGCTCAGAACAAAAGAACAGTGCTTCCTACACACACGGGCCATATCTAGTCCAACTCTGCTTAAGAAACTGACGAGAAAAGTAGCTCCTCTTCAGTCCAATACACTGTAATTACTGGGTACAGACGCGAGTGCTATATGCACTGTGTATGGCAATGGGAGCGCAATAGTGACTCTTCTTACCAGAAAACAACTCTGCTCGTAGGACCAAAAACTGCATTTGATTCAACTCCATTTAGGACTGGGAAAGAAACGCTAGCTCGCCTTAGAAGAAACACACTCTGCTTTTGAGAAAAGAGCACTTTTCTACTCTACTGTTTTTCCTATATGGCCAGAACAGTGAACTTGCTCAGAACAAAAGAACTTTGCTTCCTACACACGGGCCATATCTAGTTCAATTCTGCTTAGGAAACTGACAAGAACAGTAGCTCCTCTTCAGTCCAATACACTGTACTTGCTGGGAACAGACGCCAGTGCTATTTGCCCTGTGTATGACAATGGGAGCGCAATAGTGACTCTTCTTACCAGAAAACAACTCTAGCTCATAGGACCAGAAACTGCATGGGACTCAACTCCATTTAGGATTGGGAAACAAACGCTAGCTCGTCTTACAAGAAACACACTCTGCTTTTGAGAATAGGGCACACATCTACTCTACTGTGTTTCCTATGGGGTCCAAACAGTGTGCTTGCTCAGAACAAAAGAAATGTGCTTCCTACACACACGGTCCATATCTAGTTCAACTCTGCTTAGGAAACTGAGGAGAACCGTAGCTCCTCTTCAGTCCAATACACTGTACTTACTGGGAACAGACGCGAGTGCTATTTGCACTGTGTTCGGCAAGGGGGCACAATAGTGACTCTTCTTGCCAGAAAACAACTCTTGCTCTTAGGACCAGAAACTGCATTTGAATCAATCCACTTAGGACTGGGAAACAAACGCTAGTTCGCCTTACAAGAAACATGCTCTGCTTTTGAGAATAGGGCACACATCTACTCTACTGTGTTTCCTATGGGGTCCAAACAGTGAGTTTGCTCAGAACAAAAGAATTGTGCTTCCTACACACTCGGGCCATATCTGGTACAACTCTGCTTAGAAACTGACAAGAACAGTAGCTCCTCTTCAGTCCAATACACTGTACTCGCTAGGAACAGACGCCAGTGCTATTTGCCCTGTGTATGACAATGGGAGCGTAATAGTGACTCTTCTTACCAGAAAACAACTATTGCTCTTAGTACCAGAAACTGCATGTGATTCAACTCCATATAGGACTGGGAAAAAAACGCTAGCTCGCCTTACAAGAAACACACTCTGTTTTAGAGAAAAGAGCACTCTTCTACTCTACTGTGTTTCCTATAGGGCCAGAACAGTGAGCTTGCTAAGAACAAAAGAACTGTACTACCTACATACACGGGCCATATCTAGTTCAACTCTGCTTAGGAAACTGAGAAGAAAAGTAGCTCTTCTTCAGTCCAATACACTGTATATGCTGAGAACAGACGCCAGTGCTATTTGCACTGTGTATGGCAATGAGAGCACAATAGTGACCTTCCTTACTAGAAAACAGCTCTTGCTCATAGGACCAAAAACTTCATGTGATTCAACACCATTTAGAACTGGGAAATAAATGCTAGCTCACCTTACAAGAAACACACTCTGCTTTTGAGAAAAGAGCACTCTTCTACTCTACTGTGTTTCCTATAGGGCCAGCACAGTGAGCTTGCACAGAACAAAAGAAGTGTGCTTCCTACACACACAGACATATCTAGTTCAATTCAGCTTAGGAAACTGACAAGAACAGTATACCCTCTTCAGTCAAATACACTGCACATGCTGGGAACAGACACCAGTGCTATTTGCCCTGTGTATGACAATTGGAGCGCAATAGTGACTCTTCTTACCAGAAAACAACTCTTGCTCGTAGGACCAGGAACTGCATGTGATTCAACTCCATTTAGGACTGGGAAACAAACGCTAGCTCGCCTTACAAGAAACATACTCTGCTTTTGAGAAAAGAGCACTCATCTATTCTACTGTGTTTCCTATGGTGTCCGAAAAGTGAGCTTGCTCAGAACAAAAGAACTGTGCTTCCTACACACACGGGCCATATCTAGTTCAACATTGGTTAGAAAACTGACAAGAACAGTAGCTGCTCTTCAGTCCAATACACTGTCCTTGCTGGGAACAGATGCCAGTGCTCTTTGCACTGTGTATGGCAATGGGAGCACAATAGTGACTCTTCTTACCAGAAAAAAACTCTTGCTCGTAGGACCAGAAACTGCATGGGATTCAATTCCATTTCTAACTGGGAAAAAAATACTGGCTTGCCTTTCAAGAAACACAATCTAATTTTGAGAAAAGAGCCCTCATCTACTCTACTGTGTTTCCTATGGTGTCCGCACAGTGTGCTTTCTCAGAACAAAAGAACTGTGCTTCCTACACACGGCCATATCTAGTTCAACTCCTCTTAGGAAAATGACAAGAACAGTAGCTCCTCTTCAGTCCAATACACTGTACTTGCTGGGAACAAACGCGAGTGCTATATGCACAATGTATGGCAATGGGAGCACAATAGTGACTTTCATTACCAGAAAACAACTCTTGCTCATAGGACCAGAAACTGCATGTGATTTAACTCCATTTAGGGGTGGGAAACAAACGCTAGCTCGCCTTACAAGAAACACACTCTGCTTTTGAGAAAAGAGCACTCTTCTACTCTACTGTGTTTCCTATAGGGCCAGAACAGTGAGCTTGATCAAAACAAGAGAACTGTGCTTCCTACACACACGGCCATATCTAGTTCAATTCTTATTAGGAAACTGACAAGAACAGTAGATCCTCTTCAGTCCAATACACTGTACATGCTGGGAAACGACGCCAGTGATATTTGTCCTGTGTATGACAATGGGAGCACAATAGTGACTCTTCTTACCAGAAAACATCTCTTGCTCGTAGGACCAGAAACTGCATGTGATTCAACTCCATATAGACCTGGGAAAAAAACGCTAGCTCGCTTTACAAGAAACACACTCTGCTTTTGAGAAAAGAGCACTCTTCTACTCTACTGTGTTTCTTATGGTGTCTAAACAGTGAGCTTGCTCAGAACAAAAGAACTGTCCTTCCTACACCAACGGGCCATATCTAGTTCAACTCTGCTTAGGAAACTGACAAGAACAGTAGCTCCTCTTCAGTCCAATACACTGTACTTGCTGGGAACAGACGCCAGTGCTATTTGCAGTGTGTATGGCAATGGGAGCGCAATAGTGACTCTTCTTACCAGAAAAATGTCTTGCTCGTAGGACCAGAAACTGCATGGGATTCAACTCCATTTCTGACTCGGAAACAAACACTTGCTCGCCTTTCAAGAAACACACTCTGCTTTTGTGAAAAGGGCACTCTTCTACTCTACTGTGTTTCCTATGGGGTCCGAACAGTGAGCTTGCTCAGAACAAAAGAACTGTGCTTCCTACACACACGGCCATATCTAGTTTAATTCTGCTTAGGCACCTGACAAGAACAGTAGATCCTCTTCAGTCCAATACACTGTACATGCTGGGAACCGACGCCAATGCTATTTGCCCTGTGTATGACATTGGGAGCGCAATAGTGACTCTTCTTACCAGAAAACAGCTCTTGCTCGTAGGACCAGAAACTGCATGGGATTCAACTCCATTTAGGACTGGGAAACAAACGCTAGCGCACCTTACAAGAAACACACTCTGCTTTTGAGAAAAGAGCACTCTTCTACTCTACTGTGTTTCCTAAGGGGTCAGAACAGTGAGCTTGCTCAGAACAAAAGAACTGTGCTTCCTACACACATGGGCCATATCTAATTCAACTTTGCTTAGGAAACTGACAAGAACAGTAGCTCCTCTTCAGTCCAATACACTGCACATGCTGGGAACAGACACCAGTGCTATTTGTCCTGTGTATGGCAATAGGAGCACAATAGTGATTCTTCTTACCAGAAAACAAGTCTTGCTCATAGGACCAGAAACTGCATGTGACACAACTCCATTTAGGACTGGGAAAGAAACGCTAGCTCGCCTTACAAGAAACACACTCTGCTTTTGAGAAAAGAGCACTCTTCTACTCTACTGTGTTTCCTATAGGGCCAGAACAGTGAACTTGCTCAGAACAAAAGAACTGTGCTTCCTACACACAGGGGCCATATCTAGTTCAACTCTGTTAGGAAACTGACAAGAACAGTAGCTCCTCTTAAGTCCAATACTCTGTACATGCAGGGAACAGACGACAGTGCTATTTGCACTGTGTATGGCAATGGGAGCGCAATACTGACTCTTCTTACCAGAAAACAAGTCTTGATCGTAGGACCAGAAACTGCATGTGATTCAACTCCATTTATGACTGGGAAACAAACGCTAGCTCGCCTTACAAGAAACACACTCTGCTTTTGACAAAAGAGCACTCTTCTACTCTACTGTGTTTCCTATGGGTTCCAAACAGAGAACTTGCTCAGAACAAAAGAACTGTGCTTCCTACACAAGGGCCATATCTAGTTCAACTCTGCTGAGGAAACTGACAAGAGAAGTAGCTCCTCTTCAGTCCAATACACTGTACTTGCTTGCAACAGATGCCAGTGCTATTTGCACTGTGTATGGCAATGGGAGCGCAATAGTGACTCTTCTTACCAGAAAACAACTCTGCTTAGGAACCTGACAAGAAAAGAAGATCCTCTTCAGTCCAATACACTGTACTTGCTGGGAACAGACGCCAGTGCTATTTGCACTGTGTATGAATATGGGAGCACAATAGTGACTCTTCTTACCAGAAAACAACTCTTGCTCATAGGACGAGAAACTGCATGGGATTCAACTCCATTTAGGACTGGGAAACAAACGCTAGCTTGCCTTACAAGAAACACACTCTGCTTTTGAGAAAAGAGCACTCTTCTACTCTACTGTGTTTCCTATAGTGCCAGAACATTGAGCTTGCTCAGAACAAAAGAACTGTGCTTCCTACACACACGAGCCATATCTAGTTCAACTCTGCTTAGGAAACTGACAAGAACAGTACCTCCTCTTCAGTCCAATACACTGTACTTGCTGGGAACAGTCTCGAGTGCTATTTGCACTGTGTATGGCAGTGGGAGCACAATAGTGACTCTTCTTACCAGAAAACAACTCTTGCTCATAGGACCAGAAACTGCATGTGATTCAACTCCATTTAGGACTGGGAAACAAACGCTAGCTCGCCTTACAAGAAACACACTCTGCTTTAGAGAAAAGAGCACTCTTCTACTCTATTGTGTTTCCAATGGTGTCTGAACAGAGAGCTTGCTAAGAACAAAAGAACTGTGCTTCCTATATCCGGGCCATATGTACTTCAACTCTGCTTAGGAAACTGACAAAAGAAGTAGCTCCTTTCAGTCCAATACACTGCAGTTGCTGGGAACAGACGCCAGTGCTTTTTTCCATGTGTATGACAATGGGAGTGCAATAGTGACTCTTCTTACCAGAAAAAACTCTTGCTCGTAAGACCAGAAAATACTTGTGATTCAACTCTATTTAGGACTGGGAATCAAACGCTAGCTCGCCTTACAAGAAACACACTCTGCTTTTGAGAAAAGAGCACTCTTCTACTCTACTGTGTTTTCTATGGGGTCCGAACAGTGAGATTGCTGAGAACAAAAGAACTGTGCTTTCTACACACACGGGCCATATCTAGTTCAATTCTGGTTAGGAAACTGACAAGAACAGTAGCTCCTCTTCAGTCCAATACACTCTACTTGCTGGGAAGAGAAGCGAGGGCTATTTGCACTATGTATGACAAAGGGAGCGCAATAGTGACTCTTCTTACCAGAAAACAAGTTTTGCTCGTAGGACCAGAAACTGCATGTGTATTTCAACTCCATTTAGGACTGGGAAACAAATGCTAGCTCGTCTTACAAGAAACACACTCTGCTTTTGAGAAAAGAGCACTCCTCTACTCTACTGTGTTTCCGATAGGGCTAGAACAGTGACCTTGCTCAGAACAAAAGAACTGTGCTTCCTACACACACGGGCCATGTCTAGTTCAATTCTCCTTAGGAAAATGACAAGAACAGTATCCTCTCTTCAGTCCAATACACTCTACTTGCTGGGAACAGACGCGAGTGCTATTTGCACTGTGTATGGCAAAGGGAGCGCAAAATGGACTCTTCTTACCAGAAAACAACTCTCGCTCATAGGACCAGAAACTGCATTTGTATTTCAACTCCATTTAGGACTGGGAAACAAACGCTAGCTTGCCTTACAAGAAACACACTCTGCTTTTGAGAAAAGAGCACTCTTCTACTCTACTGTGTTTCCTATGGGGTCCAAACAGAGGATTGCTCAGAACAAAAGAACTGTGCTTCGTACACCCGGGCCATATCTAGTTCAACTCTGCTGAGGAAACTGAAAAGAGAAGTAGCTCCTCTTCAGTCCAATACAGTGTACTTGCTGGCAACAGATGCCAGTGCTATTTGCACTGTGTATGGCAATGGGAGCACAATAGTGACTTTCCTTACCAGAAAGCAACTCTTGCTCGTAGGACCAAAACCTGCATGTGATTCAACTCCATTTAGGACTGGGAAACAAATGCTAGCTCGCCTTACAAGAAACACACTCTGCTTTTGAGAAAAGAGCACTCTTCTACTCTACTGTGTTTCCTATAGCGCCAGAACAGTGAGCTTGCTCAGAACAAAAGAATTGTGCTTCCTACACACAGGCCATATCTAGTTCAACTCTGCTTAGGAAACTGACGAGAACAGTAGCTCCTCTTCAGTCCAATACACTGTACTTACTGGGAACAGACGCGAGTGCTATTTGCACTGTGTACGGCAAGTTGGCACAATAGTGACTCTTCTTGCCAGAAAACAACTCTTGCTCTTAGGACCAGAAACTGCATTTGATTCAATCCACTTAGGACTGGGAAACAAACCCTAGCTCGCCTTACAAGAAACACGCTCTGCTTTTGAGAATAGGGCACACATCTTCTCTACTGTGTTTCCTATGGGGTCCAAACGGTGAGCTTGCCCCAAACAAAAGATTTGTGCTTCCTACACACAGGGGTCATATCTAGTTGAACTCTGCTTAGGAAATTGACAAGAACAGTAGCTTCTCTTCAGTCCAATACACTGTACTTGCTGGGAACAGACGCGAGTGCTATTTGCACTGTGTATGGCAATGGAAGCGCAATAGTGACTTTCCTTACCAAAAAACAACTCTTGCTCGTAGGACCTGAAACTGCATGTGATTCAACTCCATTTAGGACTGGGAAAAAACGCTAGCTCTCCTTAAAAGAAATACACTCTGCTTTTGAAAAATAAGCACTATTCTACTCACCTGTGTTTCCTATAGGGCCAGAAGAGTGAGCTTGCTCAGAACAAAAGAACTGTGCTTCCTACACACTCGCGCCATATCTAATTCAACTCTGCTTAGGGAAATGACAAGAACAGTAGCTCCTCTTCAGCCCAATACACTGTACTTGCTAGGAACAGATCCGAGTGCTATTTGCACTGTGTATGGCAATGGGAGCACAATAGTGACTTTCCTTAACAGAAAACAACTCTTGCGTGTAGGACTAAAAACTGCATGTGATTCAACTCCATTTAGAACTTGGAAACAAATGCTAGCTCGCCTTACAAGAAACACACTCTTCTTTTGAGAAAACAGCACTCTACTACTCTATTGTGTTTCCTATAGCGCCAGAACAGTGACCTTGCTGAGTACAAAAGAACTGTGCTTCCTACACACATGGGCCATATCTAGTTCAACTCTGCTTAGGAACCTGACAAGAACAGTAGCTCCTCTTCAGTCCAATACACTGTACATGCTGGGAACAGACGACAGTGCTATTTGCCCTGTGTATGACAATGGGAGCGCAATAGTGACTCTTATTGCCAGAAAAAACTCTTGCTCGTAGTTTCAGAAACTGCGTGTGATTCAACTCCATTTAGGACTAGAAAACAAATGCTAGCTCGCCTTACAAGAAACACGCTCTGCTTTTTAGAATAGGGCACACATCTACTCTACTGTGTTTCCTATAGGGTCCAAACAGTGAGCTTGCTCAAAACAAAAGAACTGTGATTCCTACACACACGGGTCATATCTAGTTGAACTCTGCTTAGGAAACTGACAAGAACAGTAGCTCCTCTTCAGTCCAATACACTGTACTTGCTGGGAAC
The DNA here is from genome assembly GCF_949786415.1 of Peromyscus eremicus. Classification (NCBI taxonomy): domain Eukaryota; kingdom Metazoa; phylum Chordata; class Mammalia; order Rodentia; family Cricetidae; genus Peromyscus; species Peromyscus eremicus. Next base: position 150,496 of record NW_026735057.1, on the reverse strand, counting down.
AGACACCAGTGCTATTTGCACTGTGTATGACAATGGGAGCACAATAGTGACTCTTCTTACCACAAAACAATTCTTGCTCGTAGGACCAGAAACTGCATGTGATTCAACTCCATTTAGGACTGAGAAACAAAACTAGCTTGCCTTACAAGAAACACACTCTGTTTTTGTGGAAGAGCCCTCTTCTACTCTACTGTGTTTCCTATAGGGCCTGAACAGTGAGCTTGCTGAGTACAAAAGAACTGTGCTTCCTATACACATGGGCCATATCTAGATCAACTCTGCTTAGCATCCTGACAAGAACAGTAGATCCTCTTCAGTCCAATACACTGTACTTTCTGGGAACAGACGCGAGTGCTATTTGCACTGTGTATGTCAAAGGGAGCACAATAGTGACTCTTCTTACCAGAAAACAACTCTAGCTCATAGGACCAGAAACTGCATGTGTATTTGAACTCCATTTAGGACTGGGAAACAAATGCTAGCTCGCCTTACAAGAAACACGCCCTGTTTTTGAGAATAGGGCACACATCTTCTCTACAGTGTTTCCTATGGGGTCCAAACAGTGAGCTTGCTCAGAACAAAAGAATTTTGCTTAATACACACACGGGTCATATCTAGTTCAACTCTGCTTAGGAAACTGACAAGAACAGTAGCTCCTCTTCAGTCCAATACACTGTACTTGCTGGGAACAGACGCGAGTGCTATTTGAACTGTGTATGGCAATTGGAGCGCAATAGTGACACTTCATACCAGAAAACAACTCTTGCTCGTAGGACCAGAACCTGCATGTGATTCAACTCCTTTTAGGATTGGGAAACAAACGCTAGCTCGCCTTACAAAAAACACACTCTGCTTTTGAGAATAGGGCACACATCTACTCTACTGTGTTTCCTATAGGGCGAGAACAGTGAGCATGCTCAGAACAAAAGAACAGTGCTTCCTACACACACGGGCCATATCTAGTCCAACTCTGCTTAAGAAACTGACGAGAAAAGTAGCTCCTCTTCAGTCCAATACACTGTAATTACTGGGTACAGACGCGAGTGCTATATGCACTGTGTATGGCAATGGGAGCGCAATAGTGACTCTTCTTACCAGAAAACAACTCTGCTCGTAGGACCAAAAACTGCATTTGATTCAACTCCATTTAGGACTGGGAAAGAAACGCTAGCTCGCCTTAGAAGAAACACACTCTGCTTTTGAGAAAAGAGCACTTTTCTACTCTACTGTTTTTCCTATATGGCCAGAACAGTGAACTTGCTCAGAACAAAAGAACTTTGCTTCCTACACACGGGCCATATCTAGTTCAATTCTGCTTAGGAAACTGACAAGAACAGTAGCTCCTCTTCAGTCCAATACACTGTACTTGCTGGGAACAGACGCCAGTGCTATTTGCCCTGTGTATGACAATGGGAGCGCAATAGTGACTCTTCTTACCAGAAAACAACTCTAGCTCATAGGACCAGAAACTGCATGGGACTCAACTCCATTTAGGATTGGGAAACAAACGCTAGCTCGTCTTACAAGAAACACACTCTGCTTTTGAGAATAGGGCACACATCTACTCTACTGTGTTTCCTATGGGGTCCAAACAGTGTGCTTGCTCAGAACAAAAGAAATGTGCTTCCTACACACACGGTCCATATCTAGTTCAACTCTGCTTAGGAAACTGAGGAGAACCGTAGCTCCTCTTCAGTCCAATACACTGTACTTACTGGGAACAGACGCGAGTGCTATTTGCACTGTGTTCGGCAAGGGGGCACAATAGTGACTCTTCTTGCCAGAAAACAACTCTTGCTCTTAGGACCAGAAACTGCATTTGAATCAATCCACTTAGGACTGGGAAACAAACGCTAGTTCGCCTTACAAGAAACATGCTCTGCTTTTGAGAATAGGGCACACATCTACTCTACTGTGTTTCCTATGGGGTCCAAACAGTGAGTTTGCTCAGAACAAAAGAATTGTGCTTCCTACACACTCGGGCCATATCTGGTACAACTCTGCTTAGAAACTGACAAGAACAGTAGCTCCTCTTCAGTCCAATACACTGTACTCGCTAGGAACAGACGCCAGTGCTATTTGCCCTGTGTATGACAATGGGAGCGTAATAGTGACTCTTCTTACCAGAAAACAACTATTGCTCTTAGTACCAGAAACTGCATGTGATTCAACTCCATATAGGACTGGGAAAAAAACGCTAGCTCGCCTTACAAGAAACACACTCTGTTTTAGAGAAAAGAGCACTCTTCTACTCTACTGTGTTTCCTATAGGGCCAGAACAGTGAGCTTGCTAAGAACAAAAGAACTGTACTACCTACATACACGGGCCATATCTAGTTCAACTCTGCTTAGGAAACTGAGAAGAAAAGTAGCTCTTCTTCAGTCCAATACACTGTATATGCTGAGAACAGACGCCAGTGCTATTTGCACTGTGTATGGCAATGAGAGCACAATAGTGACCTTCCTTACTAGAAAACAGCTCTTGCTCATAGGACCAAAAACTTCATGTGATTCAACACCATTTAGAACTGGGAAATAAATGCTAGCTCACCTTACAAGAAACACACTCTGCTTTTGAGAAAAGAGCACTCTTCTACTCTACTGTGTTTCCTATAGGGCCAGCACAGTGAGCTTGCACAGAACAAAAGAAGTGTGCTTCCTACACACACAGACATATCTAGTTCAATTCAGCTTAGGAAACTGACAAGAACAGTATACCCTCTTCAGTCAAATACACTGCACATGCTGGGAACAGACACCAGTGCTATTTGCCCTGTGTATGACAATTGGAGCGCAATAGTGACTCTTCTTACCAGAAAACAACTCTTGCTCGTAGGACCAGGAACTGCATGTGATTCAACTCCATTTAGGACTGGGAAACAAACGCTAGCTCGCCTTACAAGAAACATACTCTGCTTTTGAGAAAAGAGCACTCATCTATTCTACTGTGTTTCCTATGGTGTCCGAAAAGTGAGCTTGCTCAGAACAAAAGAACTGTGCTTCCTACACACACGGGCCATATCTAGTTCAACATTGGTTAGAAAACTGACAAGAACAGTAGCTGCTCTTCAGTCCAATACACTGTCCTTGCTGGGAACAGATGCCAGTGCTCTTTGCACTGTGTATGGCAATGGGAGCACAATAGTGACTCTTCTTACCAGAAAAAAACTCTTGCTCATAGGACCAGAAACTGCATGGGATTCAATTCCATTTCTAACTGGGAAAAAAATACTGGCTTGCCTTTCAAGAAACACAATCTAATTTTGAGAAAAGAGCCCTCATCTACTCTACTGTGTTTCCTATGGTGTCCGCACAGTGTGCTTTCTCAGAACAAAAGAACTGTGCTTCCTACACACGGCCATATCTAGTTCAACTCCTCTTAGGAAAATGACAAGAACAGTAGCTCCTCTTCAGTCCAATACACTGTACTTGCTGGGAACAAACGCGAGTGCTATATGCACAATGTATGGCAATGGGAGCACAATAGTGACTTTCATTACCAGAAAACAACTCTTGCTCATAGGACCAGAAACTGCATGTGATTTAACTCCATTTAGGGGTGGGAAACAAACGCTAGCTCGCCTTACAAGAAACACACTCTGCTTTTGAGAAAAGAGCACTCTTCTACTCTACTGTGTTTCCTATAGGGCCAGAACAGTGAGCTTGATCAAAACAAGAGAACTGTGCTTCCTACACACACGGCCATATCTAGTTCAATTCTTATTAGGAAACTGACAAGAACAGTAGATCCTCTTCAGTCCAATACACTGTACATGCTGGGAAACGACGCCAGTGATATTTGTCCTGTGTATGACAATGGGAGCACAATAGTGACTCTTCTTACCAGAAAACATCTCTTGCTCGTAGGACCAGAAACTGCATGTGATTCAACTCCATATAGACCTGGGAAAAAAACGCTAGCTCGCTTTACAAGAAACACACTCTGCTTTTGAGAAAAGAGCACTCTTCTACTCTACTGTGTTTCTTATGGTGTCTAAACAGTGAGCTTGCTCAGAACAAAAGAACTGTCCTTCCTACACCAACGGGCCATATCTAGTTCAACTCTGCTTAGGAAACTGACAAGAACAGTAGCTCCTCTTCAGTCCAATACACTGTACTTGCTGGGAACAGACGCCAGTGCTATTTGCAGTGTGTATGGCAATGGGAGCGCAATAGTGACTCTTCTTACCAGAAAAATGTCTTGCTCGTAGGACCAGAAACTGCATGGGATTCAACTCCATTTCTGACTCGGAAACAAACACTTGCTCGCCTTTCAAGAAACACACTCTGCTTTTGTGAAAAGGGCACTCTTCTACTCTACTGTGTTTCCTATGGGGTCCGAACAGTGAGCTTGCTCAGAACAAAAGAACTGTGCTTCCTACACACACGGCCATATCTAGTTTAATTCTGCTTAGGCACCTGACAAGAACAGTAGATCCTCTTCAGTCCAATACACTGTACATGCTGGGAACCGACGCCAATGCTATTTGCCCTGTGTATGACATTGGGAGCGCAATAGTGACTCTTCTTACCAGAAAACAGCTCTTGCTCGTAGGACCAGAAACTGCATGGGATTCAACTCCATTTAGGACTGGGAAACAAACGCTAGCGCACCTTACAAGAAACACACTCTGCTTTTGAGAAAAGAGCACTCTTCTACTCTACTGTGTTTCCTAAGGGGTCAGAACAGTGAGCTTGCTCAGAACAAAAGAACTGTGCTTCCTACACACATGGGCCATATCTAATTCAACTTTGCTTAGGAAACTGACAAGAACAGTAGCTCCTCTTCAGTCCAATACACTGCACATGCTGGGAACAGACACCAGTGCTATTTGTCCTGTGTATGGCAATAGGAGCACAATAGTGATTCTTCTTACCAGAAAACAAGTCTTGCTCATAGGACCAGAAACTGCATGTGACACAACTCCATTTAGGACTGGGAAAGTAACGCTAGCTCGCCTTACAAGAAACACACTCTGCTTTTGAGAAAAGAGCACTCTTCTACTCTACTGTGTTTCCTATAGGGCCAGAACAGTGAACTTGCTCAGAACAAAAGAACTGTGCTTCCTACACACAGGGGCCATATCTAGTTCAACTCTGTTAGGAAACTGACAAGAACAGTAGCTCCTCTTAAGTCCAATACTCTGTACATGCAGGGAACAGACGACAGTGCTATTTGCACTGTGTATGGCAATGGGAGCGCAATACTGACTCTTCTTACCAGAAAACAAGTCTTGATCGTAGGACCAGAAACTGCATGTGATTCAACTCCATTTATGACTGGGAAACAAACGCTAGCTCGCCTTACAAGAAACACACTCTGCTTTTGACAAAAGAGCACTCTTCTACTCTACTGTGTTTCCTATGGGTTCCAAACAGAGAACTTGCTCAGAACAAAAGAACTGTGCTTCCTACACACGGGCCATATCTAGTTCAACTCTGCTGAGGAAACTGACAAGAGAAGTAGCTCCTCTTCAGTCCAATACACTGTACTTGCTTGCAACAGATGCCAGTGCTATTTGCACTGTGTATGGCAATGGGAGCGCAATAGTGACTCTTCTTACCAGAAAACAACTCTGCTTAGGAACCTGACAAGAAAAGAAGATCCTCTTCAGTCCAATACACTGTACTTGCTGGGAACAGACGCCAGTGCTATTTGCACTGTGTATGAATATGGGAGCACAATAGTGACTCTTCTTACCAGAAAACAACTCTTGCTCATAGGACGAGAAACTGCATGGGATTCAACTCCATTTAGGACTGGGAAACAAACGCTAGCTTGCCTTACAAGAAACACACTCTGCTTTTGAGAAAAGAGCACTCTTCTACTCTACTGTGTTTCCTATAGTGCCAGAACATTGAGCTTGCTCAGAACAAAAGAACTGTGCTTCCTACACACACGAGCCATATCTAGTTCAACTCTGCTTAGGAAACTGACAAGAACAGTACCTCCTCTTCAGTCCAATACACTGTACTTGCTGGGAACAGTCTCGAGTGCTATTTGCACTGTGTATGGCAGTGGGAGCACAATAGTGACTCTTCTTACCAGAAAACAACTCTTGCTCATAGGACCAGAAACTGCATGTGATTCAACTCCATTTAGGACTGGGAAACAAACGCTAGCTCGCCTTACAAGAAACACACTCTGCTTTAGAGAAAAGAGCACTCTTCTACTCTATTGTGTTTCCAATGGTGTCTGAACAGAGAGCTTGCTAAGAACAAAAGAACTGTGCTTCCTATATCCGGGCCATATGTACTTCAACTCTGCTTAGGAAACTGACAAAAGAAGTAGCTCCTTTCAGTCCAATACACTGCAGTTGCTGGGAACAGACGCCAGTGCTTTTTTCCATGTGTATGACAATGGGAGTGCAATAGTGACTCTTCTTACCAGAAAAAACTCTTGCTCGTAAGACCAGAAAATACTTGTGATTCAACTCTATTTAGGACTGGGAATCAAACGCTAGCTCGCCTTACAAGAAACACACTCTGCTTTTGAGAAAAGAGCACTCTTCTACTCTACTGTGTTTTCTATGGGGTCCGAACAGTGAGATTGCTGAGAACAAAAGAACTGTGCTTTCTACACACACGGGCCATATCTAGTTCAATTCTGGTTAGGAAACTGACAAGAACAGTAGCTCCTCTTCAGTCCAATACACTGTACTTGCTGGGAAGAGAAGCGAGGGCTATTTGCACTATGTATGACAAAGGGAGCGCAATAGTGACTCTTCTTACCAGAAAACAAGTTTTGCTCGTAGGACCAGAAACTGCATGTGTATTTCAACTCCATTTAGGACTGGGAAACAAATGCTAGCTCGTCTTACAAGAAACACACTCTGCTTTTGAGAAAAGAGCACTCCTCTACTCTACTGTGTTTCCGATAGGGCTAGAACAGTGACCTTGCTCAGAACAAAAGAACTGTGCTTCCTACACACACGGGCCATGTCTAGTTCAATTCTCCTTAGGAAAATGACAAGAACAGTATCCTCTCTTCAGTCCAATACACTCTACTTGCTGGGAACAGACGCGAGTGCTATTTGCACTGTGTATGGCAAAGGGAGCGCAAAATGGACTCTTCTTACCAGAAAACAACTCTCGCTCATAGGACCAGAAACTGCATTTGTATTTCAACTCCATTTAGGACTGGGAAACAAACGCTAGCTTGCCTTACAAGAAACACACTCTGCTTTTGAGAAAAGAGCACTCTTCTACTCTACTGTGTTTCCTATGGGGTCCAAACAGAGGATTGCTCAGAACAAAAGAACTGTGCTTCGTACACCCGGGCCATATCTAGTTCAACTCTGCTGAGGAAACTGAAAAGAGAAGTAGCTCCTCTTCAGTCCAATACAGTGTACTTGCTGGCAACAGATGCCAGTGCTATTTGCACTGTGTATGGCAATGGGAGCACAATAGTGACTTTCCTTACCAGAAAGCAACTCTTGCTCGTAGGACCAAAACCTGCATGTGATTCAACTCCATTTAGGACTGGGAAACAAATGCTAGCTCGCCTTACAAGAAACACACTCTGCTTTTGAGAAAAGAGCACTCTTCTACTCTACTGTGTTTCCTATAGCGCCAGAACAGTGAGCTTGCTCAGAACAAAAGAACTGTGCTTCCTACACACGGCCATATTTCGTTCAATTCTGCTTAGTAAACTGACAAGAACAGTAGATCCTCTTCAGTCCAATACACTGTACATGCTGGTAACAAACGCAAGTGCGATTTGCACTGTGTATGGAAATGGGAGCGCAATAGTGACTCTTCTTACCAGAAAACAACTCTTGCTCGTAGGACCAGAAACTGAATGTGATTCAACTCCATTTAGAACTGGGAAACAAACACTAGCTCGCCTTACAAGAAACACTTTCTGCTTTGAGAAAAGAGCACTCTTCTACTCTACTGTGTTTCCTATAGGGCCAGAACAGTGAGCTTGCTCAGAACAAAAGAACTGTGCTTCCTACACACACGTGCCATATCTAGTTCAACTCTGCTTAGGAAACTGACAAGAACAGTAGCTCCTCTTCAGTCCAATACACTGTACTTGCTGGGAACAGACGCGAGTGCTGTTTGCACTGTGTATGGCAAAGGGAGCGCAAAATGGACTCTTCTTACCAGAAAACAACTCTCGCTCGTAGGACAAGAAACTGCATGTGTATTTCAACTCCATTTAGGACTGGGAAACAAACGCTAGCTTGCCTTACAAGAAACACACTCTGCTTTTGACAAAAGAGCACTCTTCTACTCTACTGTGTTTCCAATGGGGTCCGAACAGTGAGCTTTCTCAGAACAAAAGAACTGTGCTTCCTACACACACGGGCCATATCTAGTTCAACTCTGCTTTGGAAACTGATGAGAACAGTAGCTCCTCTTCAGTCCAATACACTGTACTTGCTTCGAACAGACGCGAGTGCTATTTGCACTGAGAACAGCAATGGGAGCACAACAGTGACTCTTCTTCCAGAAAACAACTCTTGCTCTTAGGACCAGAAACTGCATGTGATTCAACTCCATTTAGGACTGGGAAACAAACACTAGCTCGCCTTTCTAGAAACACACTCTGCTTTTGAGGAAAGAGCACTCTTCTACTCTACTGTGTTTCCTATAGGGCAAGAACAGTGAGCTTGCTGAGAACAAAAGAACTGTGCTTCCTACACACACGGGCCATATCTAGTTCAACTCTGCTTAGGAACCTGACAAGAACAGTAGCTCCTCTTCAGTTCAATACACTGTACATGCTGGGAACAGACGCCAGTGCTATTTGCCCTGTGTATGACAATGGGAGCATAATAGTGACTCTTCTTACCAGAAAACAACTCTTGCTCCTAGGACCAGAATCTGCATGTGATTCAGGTCCATTTAGGACTTGGAAACAAACGCTAGCTCGCCTGACATGAAACACACTCTGTTTTTTAGAAAAGAGCAGTCTTCTACTCTACTGTGTTTCCTATAGGGCCAGAATAGTGAGCTTTCTCAGAACAAAAGAACTGTGCTTCCTACACACACGGACAATATCTAGTTCAACTCTGCTTTGGAAACTGACGAGAACAGTAGCTCCTCTTCAGTCAAATACACTGTACTTGCTTCGAACAGACGCGAGTGCTATTTGTACTTTGTATGGAAATGGAGCGCAATAGTGACTTTCCTTACCAAAAAACAACTCTTGCTCGTACGACCAAAAACTGCATGTGATTCAACTCCATTTAGGACTGGGAAACAAACACTAGCTCGCCTTACAAGAAACACAGTCTTTTTTTTTGAGTAAAGAGCACTCTTCTACTCTACTGTGTTTTCTATGGGGTCCGAACAGTGAGCTTGCTGATAACAAAAGAACTGTGCTTCCTACACACTCACGCCATATCTAATTCAACTCTGCTTAGGAAAATAACATGAACAGTAGCTCCTCTTCAGTCCAATACACTGTACTTGCTGGGAACAGATGCGAGTGCTATTTGCACTGTATATGGCAATGGGAGCGCAATAGTGACTTTCCTTACCAGAAAACAACTCTTGCGTGTAGGACCAGAAACTGCATGTGATTCAACTCCATTTAGGACTTGGAAACAAATGCTAGCTCGCCTTACAAGAAACACACTCTGCTTTTGAGAAAACAGCACTCTTCTACTCTACTGTGTTTCCTATAGGGCCAGAACAGTGAGCTTGCTCAGAACAAAAGAACTGTGCTTCCTACACACGGCCATATTTCGTTCAATTCTGCTTAGTAAACTGACAAGAACAGTAGATCCTCTTCAGTCCAATACACTGTACATGCTGGGAACAAGCGCCAGTGCGATTTGCACTGTGTATGGTAATGGGAGCGCAATAGTGACTCTTCTTACCAGAAAACAACTCTTGCTCGTAGGACCAGAAACTGCATGTGATTCAACTCCATTTAGAACTGGGAAACAAACACTAGCTCGCCTTACAAGAAACACTTTCTGCTTTTGAGAAAAGAGCACTCTTCTACTCTACTGTGTTTCCTATAGGGCCAGAACAGTGAGCTTGCTCAGAACAAAAGAACTGTGCTTCCTACACACACGTGCCATATCTACTTCAACTCTGCTTAGGTACCTGACAAGAACAGTAGCTCCTCTTCAGTCCAATACACTGTACTTGCTTCGAACAGACGCGAGTGCTATTTGCACTGTGTATTGAAATGAGAGCAATAGTGACTTTCCTTACCAAAAAACAACTCTTGCTCGTAGGACCAAAAACTGCATGTGATTCAACTCCATTTAGGACTGGGAAAGAAACACTAGCTCGCCTTACAAGAAACACAGTCTTCTTTTTGAGTAAAGAGCACTCTTCTACTCTACTGTGTTTTCTATGGGTTCTGAACTGTGAGCTTGCTGAGAACAAAAGAACTGTGCTTCCTACACATTCACGCCATATATAATTCAACTCTGCTTAGGAAAATGACATGAACAGTAGCTCCTCTTCAGTCCAATACACTGTAATTGCTGGGAACAGATGCGAGTGCTATTTGCACTGTGTATAGCAATTGGAGGGCAATAGTGACTTTCCTTGCCAGAAAACAACTCTTGCATGTAGGACCAGAAACTGCCTGTGATTCAACTCCATTTAGGACTTGGAAACAAATGCTAGCTCGCCTTAAAAGAAACACACTCCGCTTTTGAGAAAACAGCACTCTTCTACTCTACTGTGTTTCCTATAGCGCCAGAACAGTGAACTTGCTCAGAACAAAAGAACTGTGCTTCCTACACACATGGGCCATATCTAGTTCAACTCTGCTTAGGAAACTAACAAGAACAGAGGCTCCTCTTAAGTCCAATACACTGTACTTGCTGGGAACAGACGCGAGTGCTATTTGCACTGTGAACAGCAATGGGAGCACAATAGTGACTCCTCTTACCAGAAAACAACTCTTGCTCTTAGGACCAGAAACTGCATGTGATTCAACTCCATTTAGGACCGGGAAACAAACACTAGCTCGCCTTACTAGAAATACACTCTGCTTTTGAGGAAAAAGCACTCTTCTACTCTACTGTGTTTCCTGTAGGGCCAGAACAGTGAGCTTGCTGAGAACAAAAGAACTGTGCTTCCTACACACACGGGCCATATCTAGTTCAACTCTGCTTAGGAAACTGACAAGAACAGTAGATCCTCTTCAGTCCAATACACTGTACTTGCTGGGAACAGACGCCAGTGCTATTTGCATTGTGTATGAAAATGAGAGCGCAATAGTGACTCTTCTTACCAGAAAACAACTCTTGCTCGTAGGACCAGAAACTGCCTGTGTAATTCAACTCCATTTAGGACTGGGACACATATGCTAGCTCGCCTTACAAGAAACACACTCTGCTTTTGAGAAAAGAGCACTCCTCTACTCTACTGTGTTTCCTGTGGGGTTCAACAGTGAGCTTGGTCAGAACAAAAGAAGTGTTCTTCCTACACACACGGCCCATATCTAGTTCAACTCTGCTGAGCAAACTGACAAGAACAGTAGCTCCTCTTCAGACCAATACACTGTACATGTGTTAAACAAACGCGAGTGCTATATGTACTGTGTATGGCAATGGGAGCGCAATACTGACACTTCTTACCAGAAAACAACTCTTGCTCGTAGGACCAGAAACTGCATGGGATTCAACTCCATTTAGGACTGGGAAACAAATGCTAGCTTGCCTTACAAGAAACACACTCTTCTTTTGAGAAAAGAGTACTCTTCTATTCTACTGTATTTCCTATAGGGCCAGAATAGTGAGCTTGCTCAGAACAAAAGAACTGTGATTCCTACACACACGGCCATATCTAATTTAACTGTGCTTAGGTAACTGACAAGAACAGTAGCTCCCCTTCAGTCCAATACACTGTACTTACTGGGAACAGACGCCAGTGCTATTTGCCCTGTGTATGACAATGGGAGCGCAATAGTGACTCCTCTTACCAGAAAACAACTTTTGCTCGTAGGACCAGAAACTGCATGGGATTCAACTCCATTTAGGACTGGGAAAAAAACGCTAGCGTGCCTTACAAGAAACACTCTCTGCTTTTGAGAAAAGAGCACACTTCGACTCTACTGTGTTTCCTTTAGGGCCAGAACTGTGAGGTTGCTCAGAACAAAAGAAGGGTGCTTCCCACACACGGGCCATATCTAGTTCAACTCTGCTTAGAAAACTGAGAAAAACAGTAGCTCCACTTCAGTCCAATACATTGTACTTGCTAGGAACAGACGTGAGTGCTATTTGCACTGTGTATGGAAATGGGAGCGCAATGGTGACTCTTCTTACCAGAAAAAAACTCTTGCTCGTAGGACCAAAGACTGCATGTGATTCAACTCCATTTAGGACTGGAAACAAACGCCAGCTGGCCTTACAAGAAACACACTCTGCTTTTGAGAAAAGAGCACTCTTCTACTCTACTGTGTTTCCTGTAGGGCCAGAACAGTGAGCTTGCTCAGAACAAAGAAGTGTGCTTCCTACACACACGGGCCATATCTAGATCAATTCTGCAGAGGAAAATGACAAGAGCAGTAGATCCTATTCAGTCCAATACACTGTACATGCTGGGAGCAGACACCAGTGCTATTTGCCCTGTGTATGACAATGGGAGCGCTATAGTGACTCTTCTTACCAGAAAACAACTCTTGCTCCTAGAACTAGAAACTGCATGTGATTCAACTCAATTTAGGACTGGGAAACAAACGCTAGCTCGCCTTACAAGAAACACACTCTGCTTTTGAGAAAAGGGCACTCTTCTACTCTAATGTGTTTCCTATAGGGCCAAAACAGTGAGCTTGCTCAAAACAAAAGAACTGTGCTTCCTACACACACGGGCCATATGCAATTCAACTCTGCTTAGGAAACTGACAAGAACAGTAGATCCTCTTCAGTCCAATACACTGTACATGCTGCGAACAGACGCCAGAGCTATTTGCCCTGTGTATGACAATGGGAGCTCAACAGTGACTCTTCTTACCAGAAAACAACTCTTGCTCGTAAGACCAGAAACTACATGTGATTCAACTCCATTTAGAACTGGGAACAAAACGCTAGCTCGCCTTACAAGAAACACACTCTGCTTTGGAGAAAAGAGCACTCTTCTACTCCAATGTGTTTCCTATAGGGCCACAACAGTGAGCTTGCTCAGAACAAAAGAACTGTGCTTCCTAAACACAACGACTATATCTAGTTCAACTCTGCTTAGGAAACTGACAAGAACAGTAGATATAATTCAGTCCAATAAACTGTACATGCTGGGAACAGACGCCAGTGCTATTTGCCCTGTGTATGACAATGGGAGCAAAATAGTGACTCTTCTTACCAGAAAACAACTCTTGCTCGTAGGACCAGAAACTGCATGTGACTCAACTCAATTTAGGACTGGGAAACAAACGCTAGCTCGCCTTACAAGAAACACACTCTGCTTTTGAGAAAAGAGCACTCTTCTACTCTAATGTGTTTCCTATAGGGCCAAAAGACTGGGCTTGCTCAGAACAAAAGAACTGTGCTTCCTACACACACGACCATAGCTAGTTCAATTCTGCTTAGGAAACTGACAAGAACAGTAGCTCCTATTCAGCCCAATACACTGTACTTGCTGGGAACAGACGCGAGTGCTATTTGCCCTGTGTATGGCAAAGGGAGCACAATAGTGACTCTTCTTACCAGAAAACAACTCTTGTTCGTAGGACCAGAAACTGCATCTGACTCAACTCAATTTAGGACTGGGAAACAAACGCTAGCTCGCCTTACAAGAAACACACTCTGCTTTTGAGAAAAGAGCACTCTTCTACTCTAATGTGTTTCCTATAGGGCCAGAAAAGTGAGCTTGCTCAGAACAAAAGAACTGTGCTTCCTACACACACGATCATAGCTAGTTCAATTCTGCTTAGGAAACTGACAAGAACAGTATATCCTCTTCAGTCCAATACACTGTACATGCTGGGAATAGACGCCAGTGCTATTTGCCCTGTGTATGACAATGGGAACGCAATAGTGACTCTTCCTACCAGAAAACAACTCATGCTGGTATGACGAGAAACTGCATGTGATTCAACTCCATTTAGGACTGGGAAACAAACGCTAGCTCGCCTTAGAAGAAACACATTCTGCTTCTGAGAAAAGGCCACTCATCTACTCTACTGTGTTTCCTATGGGGTGCGAACAGTGAGTTTGCTCAGAACAAAAGAACTGTGCTTCCTACACACACGGGCCATATCTAGTTCAACTCTGCTTAGGAAACTGACAAGAACAGTAGCTCCTCTTCAGTACAAAACACTGTACTTGCTGGGAACAGACTCCAGTGCTATTTGCACTGTGTATGGAAATGGGAGCGCAATAGTGACTCTTTTTACCAGAAAACAACTCTTGCTCATAGGACCAGAAACTGCATGTGATTTTACTCCATTTAGGACTGGGAAACAAACGCTAGCTTGCCTTACAGGAAACACACTCTGCTTTTGAGAAAAGAGCACTCTTCTACTCTAATGTGTCTCCTATAGGGCCAGAAGAGTGAGCTTGCTCAGAACAAAAGAACTGTGCTTCCTACACACACCGACTATATTTAGTTCAACTCTGCTTAGGAAACTGACAAGAACAGTAGATATAATTCAGTCCAATACACTGTACATGCTGGGAACAGACGCCAGTGCTATTTGCCCTGTGTATGACAATGGGAGCACAATAGTGACTCTTCTTACCAGAAAACAACTCTTGCACGTAGGACCAGAAACTGCATGTGACTCAACTCAATTTAGGACTGGGAAACAAACGCTAGCTCGCCTTACAAGAAACACACTCTGCTTTTGAGAAAAGATCACTCCTATACTCTACTGTGTTTCCTATAGGGCCAAAAGAGTGAGCTTGCTCAGAACAAAAGAACTGTGCTTCCTACACTCACGACCATAGCTAGTTCAATTCTGCTTAGGAAACTGAGAAGAACAGTAGCTCCTATTCAGCCTAATACACTGTACTTGCTGGGAACAGACGCGAGTGCTATTTGCCCTGTGTATGGCAAAGGGAGCACAATAGTGACTCTTCTTACCAGAAAACAACTCTTGCTCGTAGGACCAGAAACTGCATGTGATTCAACTCAATTTAGGACTGGGAAACAAACGCTAGCTCGCCTTACAAGAAACACACTATGCTTTTGAGAAAAGAGCACTCTTCTATCTAATGTGTTTCCTATAGGGCCAAAAAAGTGAGCTTGCTCAGAACAAAAGAACTGTGCTTCCTACACACACCGACTATATTTAGTTCAACTCTGCTTAGTAAACTGACAAGAACAGTAGATCCTCTTCAGTCCAATTCACTGCACATTCTGGGAACAGACGCCAGTGCTATTTGCCCTGTGTATAGCAATGGGAGCACAATAGTGACTCTTCTTTCCAGAAAACAACTCTTGCTCGTAGGACCAAAAACTGCATGTGATTCAACTCCATTTAGGACTGGGAAACAAACGCTAGCTTGCCTTACAAGAAACACACTCTGCTTTTGAGAAAAGAGCACTCTTCTACTCTACTGTTTTTTCTATGGGATCTGAACAGTGAGCTTGCTCCGAACAGAAGAAGTATGCTTCCTACACACACGGGCCATATCCAGTTCAACTCTGCTTAGGAAACTGACAAGAACAGTAGCTCCTCTTCAGTCCAATACACTGTACTTGCTGGGAACAGACTCCAGTGCTATTTGCACTGTGTATGGCAATGGGAGAGCAATAGTGACTTTCCTTACCAGAAAACAACTCTTGCTCGTAGGACCCAAACTGCATGGGATTCAACACCATTTAGGATTGGGAAACAAACACTAGCTCGCCTTACAAGAAATACACTCTGCTTTTGAGAAAAGAGCACACTTCTACTCTACTGTGTTTCCTATAGGGTCTGAAGAGTGAGCTTGCTCAGAAAAAAAAAACTGTGCTTCCTACACACACGGGCCATATCTATTCCAACTCTTCTTAGGAAACTGACAAGAACAGTAGATCCTCTTCAGTCCAATACACTTACTTGATGGAAACATACGCGAGTGCTATTTGCACTGTGTGTGGCAATGGGAGCGCAATAGTGACTTTCCTTACCAGAAAACAACTCTTGCTCATAGGACCAGAAACTGCATGAGATTCAACTCCATTTAGAACTGGGAAACAAACGCTAGCTCGCCTTACAATAAACACACTCTGCTTTTGAGAAAAGACAACTCATCTACTCTACTGTGTTTCCTATGGGGTCCGAACAGTGAGATTGCTCCGAACAAACGAAACGTGCTTCCTACACACACGGGTCATATCTAGTTCAACTCTGCTTAGGAAACTGACAAGAACAGTAGCTCCTCTTCAGTCCAATACACTGTACTTGCTGGGAACAGACGCCAGTGCTATTTGCACTGTGTATGGCAATGGGAGCACAATAGTGACTCTTCTTACCAGAGAACAACTCTTGCTCATAGGACCAGAAACTGCATGTGCTTTTACTCCATTTAGGACTGGGAAACAAACGCTAGCTTGCCTTACAAGAAACACACTCTGCTTTTGAGAAAAGAGCACTCTTCTACTCTAATGTGTTTCCTATAGGGCCAAAAGAGTGAGCTTGCTCAGAACAAAAGAACTGTGCTTCCTACACACACCGACTATATTTAGTTCAACTCTGCTTAGGAAACTGACAAGAACAGTAGATCCTCTTCAGTCCAATTCACTGCACATTCTGGGAACAGACGCCAGTGCTATTTGCCCTGTGTATAGCAATGGGAGCACAATAGTGACTCTTCTTTCCAGAAAACAACTCTTGCTCGTAGGACCAAAAACTGCATGTGATTCAACACCATTTAGGACTGGGAAACAAACGCTAGCTTGCCTTACAAGAAACACACTCTGCTTTTGAGAAAAGAGCACTCTTCTACTCTACTGTTTTTTCTATGGGATCTGAACAGTGAGCTTGCTCCGAACAGAAGAAGTGTGCTTCCTACAACCACGGGCCATATCCAGTTCAACTCTGCTTAGGAAACTGACAAGAACAGTAGCTCCTCTTCAGTCCAATACACTGTACTTGCTGGGAACAGACTCCAGTGCTATTTGCACTGTGTATGGCAATGGGAGAGCAATAGTGACTTTCCTTACCAGAAAACAACTCTTGCTCGTAGGACCCAAACTGCATGGGATTCAACACCATTTAGGATTGGGAAACAAACACTAGCTCGCCTTACAAGAAATACACTCGGCTTTTGAGAAAAGGGCACTCTTCTACTCTAATGTGTTTCCTATAGGGCCACAACAGTGAGCTTGCTCAGAACAAAAGAACTGTGCTTCCTACACACAACGACTATATCTAGTTCAACTCTGCTTAGGAAACTGACAAGAACAGTAGATATAATTCAGTCCAATACACTGTACATGCTGGGAACAGACGCCAGTGCTATTTGCCCTGTGTATGACAATGGGAGCACAATAGTGACTCTTCTTACCAGAAAACAACTCTTGCTCGTAGGACCAGAAACTGCATGTGATTCAACTCCATTTAGGACTGGGAAACAAACGCGAGCTCGCCTTACAAGAAACACACTCTGCTTTTGAGAAAAGAGCACTCTTCTACTCTACAGTGTTTCCTAAGGGGTCCGAACAGTGAGCTTACTCAGAACAAAAGAACTGTGCTTCCTACGCACACGGCCATATCTAGTTCAATTCTTCTTAGGAACCTGACAAGAACAGTAGCTCCTATTCAGCCCAATACACTGTACTTGCTGGGAACAGACGCGAGTGCTATTTGCCCTGTGTATGGCAAAGGGAGCACAATAGTGACTCTTCTTACCAGAAAACAACTCTTGCTCGTAGGACCAGAAACTGCATGTGGCTCAACTCAATTTAGGACTGGGAAACAAACGCTAGCTCGCCTTACAAGAAACACACTCTGCTTTTGAGAAAAGAGCACTCTTCTACTCTAATGTGTTTCCTATAGGGCCAAAAGAGTGAGCTTGCTCAGAACAAAAGAACTATGCTTCCTACACACACGACCATAGCTAGTTCAATTCTGCTTAGGAAACTGACAAGAACAGTAGATCCTCTTCAGTCCAATACACTGTACATGCTGGGAATAGACGCCAGTGCTATTTGCCCTGTGTATGACAATGGGAACGCAATAGTGACTCTTCCTACCAGAAAACAACTCTTGCTGGTAGGACGAGAAACTGCATGTGATTCAACTCCATTTAGGACTGGGAAACAAACGCTAGCTCGCCTTAGAAGAAACACATTCTGCTTCTGAGAAAAGGCCACTCATCTACTCTACTGTGTTTCCTATGGGGTGCGAACAGTGAGTTTGCTCAGAACAAAAGAACTGTGCTTCCTACACACACGGGCCATATCTAGTTCAACTCTGCTTAGGAAACTGACAAGAACAGTAGCTCCTCTTCAGTAAAAAACACTGTACTTGCTGGGAACAGACGCCAGTGCTATTTGCACTGTGTATGGAAATGGGAGCGCAATAGTGACTCTTTTTACCAGAAAACAACTCTTGCTCGTAGGACCAGAAACTGCATGTGATTTTACTCCATTTAGGACTGGGAAACAAACGCTAGCTTGCCTTACAGGAAACACACTCTGCTTTTGAGAAAAGAGCATTATTCTACTCTAATGTGTCTTCTATAGGGCCAGAAGAGTGAGCTTGCTCAGAACAAAAGAACTGTGCTTCCTACACACACCGACTATATTTAGTTCAACTCTGCTTAGGAAACTGACAAGAACAGTAGATCCTCTTCAGTCCAATACACTGCACATTCTGTGAACAGACGCCAGTGCTATTTGCCCTGTGTATAGCAATGGGAGCGCAATAGTGACTCTTCTTTCCAGAAAACCACTCTTGCTCGTAGGACCAAAAACTGCATGGGATTCAACTCCCTTTAGGACTGGGAAACAAACGCTAGCTCGCCTTACAAGAAACACACTCTGCTTTTGAGAAAAGAGCACTCTTCTACTCTACTGTGTTTCCTATGGGATCCGAACAGTGAGCTTGCTCCGAACAGAAGAAGTGTGCTTCCTACACACACGGGCCATATCCAGTTCAACTCTGCTTAGGAAACTGACAAGAACAGTAGCTCCTCTTCAGTCCAATACACTGTACTTGCTGGGAACAGACTCCAGTGCTATTTGCACTGTGTATGGCAATGGGAGCGCAATAGTGACTTTCCTTACCAGAAAACAACTCTTGCCCGTAGGACCCAAACTGCATGGGATTCAACACCATTTAGGATTGGGAAACAAACACTAGCTCGCCTTACAAGAAATACACTCTGCTTTTGAGAAAAGAGCACACTTCTACTCTACTGTGTTTCCTATAGGGTCTGAAGAGTGAGCTTGCTCAGAAAAAAAGAACTGTGCTTCCTGCACACTCGGGCCATATCTATTCCAACTCTTCTTAGGAAACTGACAAGAACAGTAGATCCTCTTCAGTCCAATACACTGTACTTGATGGAAACAGACGCGAGTGCTATTTGCACTGTGTGTGGCAATGGGAGCGCAATAGTGACTTTCCTTACCAGAAAACAACTCTTGCTCGTAGGACCAGAAACTGCATGAGATTCAACTCCATTTAGAACTGGGAAACAAACGGTAGCTCGCCTTACAATAAACACACTCTGCTTTTGAGAAAAGACAACTCATCTACTCTACTGTGTTTCCTATGGGGTCCGAACAGTGAGATTGCTCCGAACAAACGAAACGTGCTTCCTACACACACGGGTCATATCTAGTTCAACTCTGCTTAGGAAACTGACAAGAACAGTAGCTCCTCTTCAGTCCAATACACTGTACTTGCTGGGAACAGACGCCAGTGCTATTTGCACTGTGTATGGCAATGGGAGCACAATAGTGACTCTTCTTACCAGAGAACAACTCTTGCTCATAGGACCAGAAACTGCATGTGCTTTTACTCCATTTAGGACTGGGAAACAAACGCTAGCTTGCCTTACAAGAAACACACTCTGCTTTTGAGAAAAGAGCACTCTTCTACTCTAATGTGTTTCCTATAGGGCCAAAAGAGTGAGCTTGCTCAGAACAAAAGAACTGTGCTTCCTACACACACCGACTATATTTAGTTCAACTCTGCTTAGGAAACTGACAAGAACAGTAGATCCTCTTCAGTCCAATTCACTGCACATTCTGGGAACAGACGCCAGTGCTATTTGCCCTGTGTATAGCAATGGGAGCACAATAGTGACTCTTCTTTCCAGAAAACAACTCTTGCTCGTAGGACCAAAAACTGCATGTGATTCAACACCATTTAGGACTGGGAAACAAACGCTAGCTTGCCTTACAAGAAACACACTCTGCTTTTGAGAAAAGAGCACTCTTCTACTCTACTGTTTTTTCTATGGGATCTGAACAGTGAGCTTGCTCCGAACAGAAGAAGTGTGCTTCCTACAAACACGGGCCATATCCAGTTCAACTCTGCTTAGGAAACTGACAAGAACAGTAGCTCCTCTTCAGTCCAATACACTGTACTTGCTGGGAACAGACTCCAGTGCTATTTGCACTGTGTATGGCAATGGGAGAGCAATAGTGACTTTCCTTACCAGAAAACAACTCTTGCTCGTAGGACCCAAACTGCATGGGATTCAACACCATTTAGGATTGGGAAACAAACACTAGCTCGCCTTACAAGAAATACACTCGGCTTTTGAGAAAAGGGCACTCTTCTACTCTAATGTGTTTCCTATAGGGCCACAACAGTGAGCTTGCTCAGAACAAAAGAACTGTGCTTCCTACACACAACGACTATATCTAGTTCAACTCTGCTTAGGAAACTGACAAGAACAGTAGATATAATTCAGTCCAATACACTGTACATGCTGGGAACAGACGCCAGTGCTATTTGCCCTGTGTATGACAATGGGAGCACAATAGTGACTCTTCTTACCAGAAAACAACTCTTGCTCGTAGGGCCAGAAACTGCATGTGATTCAACTCCATTTAGGACTGGGAAACAAACGCGAGCTCGCCTTACAAGAAACACACTCTGCTTTTGAGAAAAGAGCACTCTTCTACTCTACAGTGTTTCCTAAGGGGTCCGAACAGTGAGCTTACTCAGAACAAAAGAACTGGGCTTCCTACACACACGGCCATATCTAGTTCAATTCTTCTTAGGAACCTGACAAGAACAGTAGCTCCTATTCAGCCCAATACACTGTACTTGCTGGGAACAGACGCGAGTGCTATTTGCCCTGTGTATGGCAAAGGGAGCACAATAGTGACTCTTCTTACCAGAAAACAACTCTTGCTCGTAGGACCAGAAACTGCATGTGGCTCAACTCAATTTAGGACTGGGAAACAAACGCTAGCTCGCCTTACAAGAAACACACTCTGCTTTTGAGAAAAGAGCACTCTTCTACTCTAATGTGTTTCCTATAGGGCCAAAAGAGTAAGCTTGCTCAGAACAAAAGAACTATGCTTCCTACACACACGACCATAGCTAGTTCAATTCTGCTTAGGAAACTGACAAGAACAGTAGATCCTCTTCAGTCCAATACACTGTACATGCTGGGAATAGACGCCAGTGCTATTTGCCCTGTGTATGACAATGGGAACGCAATAGTGACTCTTCCTACCAGAAAACAACTCTTGCTGGTAGGACGAGAAACTGCATGTGATTCAACTCCATTTAGGACTGGGAAACAAACGCTAGCTCGCCTTAGAAGAAACACATTCTGCTTCTGAGAAAAGGCCACTCATCTACTCTACTGTGTTTCCTATGGGGTGCGAACAGTGAGTTTGCTCAGAACAAATAAACTGTGCTTCCTACACACACGGGCCATATCTAGTTCAACTCTGCTTAGGAAACTGACAAGAACAGTAGCTCCTCTTCAGTAAAAAACACTGTACTTGCTGGGAACAGACGCCAGTGCTATTTGCACTGTGTATGGAAATGGGAGCGCAATAGTGACTCTTTTTACCAGAAAACAACTCTTGCTCGTAGGACCAGAAACTGCATGTGATTTTACTCCATTTAGGACTGGGAAACAAACGCTAGCTTGCCTTACAGGAAACACACTCTGCTTTTGAGAAAAGAGCATTATTCTACTCTAATGTGTCTTCTATAGGGCCAGAAGAGTGAGCTTGCTCAGAACAAAAGAACTGTGCTTCCTACACACACCGACTATATTTAGTTCAACTCTGCTTAGGAAACTGACAAGAACAGTAGATCCTCTTCAGTCCAATACACTGCACATTCTGTGAACAGACGCCAGTGCTATTTGCCCTGTGTATAGCAATGGGAGCGCAATAGTGACTCTTCTTTCCAGAAAACCACTCTTGCTCGTAGGACCAAAAACTGCATGGGATTCAACTCCCTTTAGGACTGGGAAACAAACGCTAGCTCGCCTTACAAGAAACACACTCTGCTTTTGAGAAAAGAGCACTCTTCTACTCTACTGTGTTTCCTATGGGATCCGAACAGTGAGCTTGCTCCGAACAGAAGAAGTGTGCTTCCTACACACACGGGCCATATCCAGTTCAACTCTGCTTAGGAAACTGACAAGAACAGTAGCTCCTCTTCAGTCCAATACACTGTACTTGCTGGGAACAGACTCCAGTGCTATTTGCACTGTGTATGGCAATGGGAGCGCAATAGTGACTTTCCTTACCAGAAAACAACTCTTGCCCGTAGGACCCAAACTGCATGGGATTCAACACCATTTAGGATTGGGAAACAAACACTAGCTCGCCTTACAAGAAATACACTCTGCTTTTGAGAAAAGAGCACACTTCTACTCTACTGTGTTTCCTATAGGGTCTGAAGAGTGAGCTTGCTCAGAAAAAAAGAACTGTGCTTCCTGCACACTCGGGCCATATCTATTCCAACTCTTCTTAGGAAACTGACAAGAACAGTAGATCCTCTTCAGTCCAATACACTGTACTTGATGGAAACAGACGCGAGTGCTATTTGCACTGTGTGTGGCAATGGGAGCGCAATAGTGACTTTCCTTACCAGAAAACAACTCTTGCTCGTAGGACCAGAAACTGCATGAGATTCAACTCCATTTAGAACTGGGAAACAAACGGTAGCTCGCCTTACAATAAACACACTCTGCTTTTGAGAAAAGACAACTCATCTACTCTACTGTGTTTCCTATGGGGTCTGAACAGTGAGCTTGCTCCGAAGAAAAGAACCGTGCTTCCTACACACACGGTCCATATCTAGTTCAATTCTGCTTAGGAAACTGACAAGAACAGTAGCTCCTCTTCAGTCCAATACACTGTACTTGCTGGGAACAGACGCCAGTGCTATTTGCACTGTGTATGGCAATGGGAGCACAATAGTGACTCTTCTTACCAGAGAACAACTCTTGCTCATAGGACCAGAAACTGCATGTGATTTTACTCCATTTAGGACTGGGAAACAAACGCTAGCTTGCCGTACAAGAAACACACTCTGCTTTTGAGAAAAGAGCGCTCTTCTACTCTAATGTGATTCCTATAGTGCCAGAAGAGTGAGCTTGCTCAGAACAAAAGAACTGTGCTTCCTACACACACGGCCATATCTAGTTCAATTCTGCTTAGGAAACTGACAAGAATAGTAGATCCTCTTCAGTCCAATACACTGTACTTAATGGGAACAGATACGAGTGTTATTTGCACTGTGTATGGCAATGGGAGCACAATAGTGACTTTCCTTACCAGAAAACAACTCTTGCTCGTAGGACCAAAAACTGCATGTGATTCAACTCCATTTAGGACTGGGAAACAAACGCTAGCTCGCCTTACAAGAAACACACTCTGCTTTTGAGAAAAGAGCACTCTTCTACTATAATGTGATTCCTATAGGGCCAGAAGAGTGAGCTTGCTCAGAACAAAAGAACTGTGCTTCCTACACACACCGACTATATTTAGTTCAACTCTGCTTAGGAAACTGACAAGAACAGTAGATACTCTTCAGTCCAATAAACTGCACATGCTGGGAACAGACGCCAGTGCTATTTGCCCTGTGTATAGCAATGGGAGCGCAATAGTGACTCTTATTTCCAGAAAACAACTCTTGCTCGTAGGACCAAAAACTGCATGTGATTCAACTCCATTTAGGACTGGGAAACAAATGCTAGGTCGCCTTACAAGAAACACACTCTGCTTTTGAGAAAAGAGCACTCTTCTACTCTACTGTGTTTCCTAAAGGGCCAGAACAGTGAGCTTGCTCAGAACAAAAGAACTGTGCTTCCTACACACACGGCCATATCTAATTCAATTCTGCTTAGGAAACTGACAATAACAGTAGATACTCTTCAGTCCAATACACTGTACATGCTGGGAATAGACGCCAGTGCTATTTGCCCTGTGTATGACAATGGGAACGCAATAGTGACTCTTCCTACCAGAAAACAACTCTTGCTGGTAGGACGAGAAACTGCATGTGATTCAACTCCATTTAGGACTGGGAAACAAACGCTAGCTCGCCTTAGAAGAAACACATTCTGCTTCTGAGAAAAGGCCACTCATCTACTCTACTGTGTTTCCTATGGGGTGCGAACAGTGAGTTTGCTCAGAACAAATAAACTGTGCTTCCTACACACACGGGCCATATCTAGTTCAACTCTGCTTAGGAAACTGACAAGAACAGTAGCTCCTCTTCAGTAAAAAACACTGTACTTGCTGGGAACAGACGCCAGTGCTATTTGCACTGTGTATGGAAATGGGAGCGCAATAGTGACTCTTTTTACCAGAAAACAACTCTTGCTCGTAGGACCAGAAACTGCATGTGATTTTACTCCATTTAGGACTGGGAAACAAACGCTAGCTTGCCTTACAGGAAACACACTCTGCTTTTGAGAAAAGAGCATTATTCTACTCTAATGTGTCTTCTATAGGGCCAGAAGAGTGAGCTTGCTCAGAACAAAAGAACTGTGCTTCCTACACACACCGACTATATTTAGTTCAACTCTGCTTAGGAAACTGACAAGAACAGTAGATCCTCTTCAGTCCAATACACTGCACATTCTGTGAACAGACGCCAGTGCTATTTGCCCTGTGTATAGCAATGGGAGCGCAATAGTGACTCTTCTTTCCAGAAAACCACTCTTGCTCGTAGGACCAAAAACTGCATGGGATTCAACTCCCTTTAGGACTGGGAAACAAACGCTAGCTCGCCTTACAAGAAACACACTCTGCTTTTGAGAAAAGAGCACTCTTCTACTCTACTGTGTTTCCTATGGGATCCGAACAGTGAGCTTGCTCCGAACAGAAGAAGTGTGCTTCCTACACACACGGGCCATATCCAGTTCAACTCTGCTTAGGAAACTGACAAGAACAGTAGCTCCTCTTCAGTCCAATACACTGTACTTGCTGGGAACAGACTCCAGTGCTATTTGCACTGTGTATGGCAATGGGAGCGCAATAGTGACTTTCCTTACCAGAAAACAACTCTTGCCCGTAGGACCCAAACTGCATGGGATTCAACACCATTTAGGATTGGGAAACAAACACTAGCTCGCCTTACAAGAAATACACTCTGCTTTTGAGAAAAGAGCACACTTCTACTCTACTGTGTTTCCTATAGGGTCTGAAGAGTGAGCTTGCTCAGAAAAAAAGAACTGTGCTTCCTGCACACTCGGGCCATATCTATTCCAACTCTTCTTAGGAAACTGACAAGAACAGTAGATCCTCTTCAGTCCAATACACTGTACTTGATGGAAACAGACGCGAGTGCTATTTGCACTGTGTTTGGCAATGGGAGCGCAATAGTGACTTTCCTTACCAGAAAACAACTCTTGCTCGTAGGACCAGAAACTGCATGAGATTCAACTCCATTTAGAACTGGGAAACAAACGGTAGCTCGCCTTACAATAAACACACTCTGCTTTTGAGAAAAGACAACTCATCTACTCTACTGTGTTTCCTATGGGGTCTGAACAGTGAGCTTGCTCCGAAGAAAAGAACCGTGCTTCCTACACACACGGTCCATATCTAGTTCAATTCTGCTTAGGAAACTGACAAGAACAGTAGCTCCTCTTCAGTCCAATACACTGTACTTGCTGGGAACAGACGCCAGTGCTATTTGCACTGTGTATGGCAATGGGAGCACAATAGTGACTCTTCTTACCAGAGAACAACTCTTGCTCATAGGACCAGAAACTGCATGTGATTTTACTCCATTTAGGACTGGGAAACAAACGCTAGCTTGCCGTACAAGAAACACACTCTGCTTTTGAGAAAAGAGCGCTCTTCTACTCTAATGTGATTCCTATAGTGCCAGAAGAGTGAGCTTGCTCAGAACAAAAGAACTGTGCTTCCTACACACACGGCCATATCTAGTTCAATTCTGCTTAGGAAACTGACAAGAATAGTAGATCCTCTTCAGTCCAATACACTGTACTTAATGGGAACAGATACGAGTGTTATTTGCACTGTGTATGGCAATGGGAGCACAATAGTGACTTTCCTTACCAGAAAACAACTCTTGCTCGTAGGACCAAAAACTGCATGTGATTCAACTCCATTTAGGACTGGGAAACAAACGCTAGCTCGCCTTACAAGAAACACACTCTGCTTTTGAGAAAAGAGCACTCTTCTACTATAATGTGATTCCTATAGGGCCAGAAGAGTGAGCTTGCTCAGAACAAAAGAACTGTGCTTCCTACACACACCGACTATATTTAGTTCAACTCTGCTTAGGAAACTGACAAGAACAGTAGATACTCTTCAGTCCAATACACTGCACATGCTGGGAACAGACGCCAGTGCTATTTGCCCTGTGTATAGCAATGGGAGCGCAATAGTGACTCTTATTTCCAGAAAACAACTCTTGCTCGTAGGACCAAAAACTGCATGTGATTCAACTCCATTTAGGACTGGGAAACAAATGCTAGGTCGCCTTACAAGAAACACACTCTGCTTTTGAGAAAAGAGCACTCTTCTACTCTACTGTGTTTCCTAAAGGGCCAGAACAGTGAGCTTGCTCAGAACAAAAGAACTGTGCTTCCTACACACACGGCCATATCTAATTCAATTCTGCTTAGGAAACTGACAATAACAGTAGATACTCCTCAGTCCAATACACTGTACATGCTGGGAACAGATGCCAGTGCTATTTGTAATTTGTATGACAATTGGAGCACAATAGTGACTCTTCTTACCAGAAGACAACTCTTGCTTGTAGGACCAGAAACTGCATGGGATTCAACTCCATTTCTGACTGGGAAACAAACACTTGCTCGCCATATAAGAAACACACTCTACTTTTGAGAAAAGAGCACTCTTCTACTCTACTGTGTTTCCTATGGGATCCGAACAGTGAGCTTGCTCAGAACAAAAGAACTGTGCTTCCTACACACACGGGCCATATCTAGTTCAACTCTGCTTAGGAAACTGACAAGAACGGTAGCTCCTCTTCAGTCCAATACACTGTACTTGCTGGGAACAGACGCCAGTGCTATTTGCACTGTGTATGGCAATGAGAGCGCAATAGTGATTCTTCTTTCCAGAAATCAACTCTTGCTCATAGGACCAAAAACTGCATGTGATTCAACTCCATTTAGGCCGGGAAACAAACGCTAGCTCGCCTTACAAGAAACACACTCTGCTTTTGAGAAAAGAGCACTCTTCTACTCTACTGTGTTTCCTATACAGCCAGAACAATGAGCTTGCTCAGAACAAAAGAATTGTGCTTCCTACACACACGGGCCATATCTAGTTCAATTCTGCTTAGGAAACTGACAAGAACAGTAGATCCTCTTCAGTCCAATACACTGTACATGCTGGGAATAGACGCCAGTGGTATTTGCCCTGTGTATTACAATAGGAGCGCAATAGTGACTCTTCTTACCAGAAAACAACTCTTGCTCGTAGGAACAGAAACTGCATGTGATTTTACTCCATTTAGGACTGGGAAACAAACGCTAGCTCGTCTTACAAGAAACACACTCTGCTTTTAGGAAAGGGCACTCTTCTACTCTAATGTGTTTCCTATAGGGCCAGAAGAGTGAGCTTGCTCAGAACAAAAGAACTGTGCTTCCAACACACACCGACTATATTTTGTTCCATATGCTTAGGAACCTAACAAGAATAGTAGATCCTCTTCAGTCCAATACACTGTACTTGCTGGGAACAGACGCGAGTGCCATTTGCCCTGTGTATGACAATGGGAGCACAATAGTGACTCTTCTTACCAGAAAACAACTGTTGCTCGTAAAACAAGAAACTGCATGTGATTCAACTCCATTTAGGACTGGGAAACAAACGGTAACTCGCCTTACAAGAAACACACTCTGCTTTTGAGAAAAGAGCACTCTTCTACTCTACTGTGTTTCCTATGTGATCCGAACAGTGAGCTTGCTCAGAACAGAAGAAGTGTGCTTCCTACACACACGGGCCATATCCAGTTCAACTCTGCTTAGGAAACTGACAAGAACAGTAGCTCCTCTTCAGTCCAATACACTGTACTTGCTGGGAACAGACGCCAGTGCTATTTGCACTGTGTATGGCAATGGGAGCACAATAGTGACTCTTCTTACCAGAAAACAACTCTTGCTCGTAGGAAGAGAAACTGCATGGGATTCAACACCATTTAGGACTGGAAAACAAACACTAGCTCACCTTACAAGAAATACACTCTGCTTTTGAGAAAAGAGCACACTTCTACTCTACTGTGTTTCCTATAGGGTCCGAAGAGTGAGCTTGCTCAGAACAAAAGAACTGTGCTTCCTACACACACGGGCCATATCTATTCCAACTCTTCTTAGGAAACTGACAAGAACAGTAGATCCTCTTCAGTCCAATACACTGTACTTGATGGTAACAGACGGGTGTGCTATTTGCACTGTGTGTGGCAATGGGAGCGCAATAGTGACTTTCCTTACCAGAAAACAACTCTTGCTCGTAGGACCAGAAACTGCATGAGATTCAACTCCATTTAGAACTGGGAAACAAACGCTAGCTCGCCTTACAATAAACACACTCTGCTTTTGAAAAAAGACAACTCATCTACTCTACTGTGTTTCCTATGGGGTCCGAACAGTGAGCTTGCTCCGAACAAAAGAACCGTGCTTCCTACACACACGGGCCATATCTAGTTCAACTCTGCTTAGGAAACTGACTAGAACAGTAGCTCCTCTTCAGTCCAATACACTGTACTTGCTGGGAACAGACGCCAGTGCTATTTGCACTGTGTATGGCAATGGGAGCGCAATAGTGACTCTTCTTTCCAGAAAACAACTCTTGCTCATGAGACCAAAAACTGCATGTGATTCAACTCCATTTAGGACTGGGAAACAAACGCTAGCTCGCATTACAAGAAACTCACTCTGCTTTTGAGAAAAGAGCACTCTTCTACTCTAATGTGTTTCCTATAGGGCCAGAAAAGTGAGCTTGCTCAGAACAAAAGAACTGTGCTTCCTACACACACCGACTATACCTCGTTCAACTCTGCTTAGGAAACTGACAAGAACAGTAGCTCCTCTTCAGTCCAATACACTGTACTTGCTGGGAACAGATGCGAGTACTATTTACACTGTATATGGCAATGGGAGCGCAACAGTGACTTTATTACCAGAAAACAACTCTTGCTCGTAGGAACAGAAACTGCATGTGATTTTACTCCATTTAGGACTGGGAAACAAACGCTAGCTCGTCTTACAAGAAAGACACTCTGCTTTTAGGAAAGGGCACTCTTCTACTCTAATGTGTTTCCTATAGGGCCAGAGGAGTGAGCTTGCTCAGAACAAAAGAACTGTGCTTCCAACACACACCGACTATATTTAGTTCCATATGCTTAGGAACCTGACAAGAATAGTAGATCCTCTTCAGTCCAATACACTGTACTTGCTGGGAACAGACGCGAGTGCTATTTGCCCTGTGTATGACAATGGGAGCACAATAGTGACTCTTCTTACCAGAAAACAACTCTTGCTCGTAAAACCAGAAACTGCATGTGATTCATCTCCATTTAGGACTGGGAAACAAACGCTAGCTCGCCTTACAAGAAACACACTCTGCTTTTGAGAAAAGAGCACTCATCTACTCTACTGTGTTTCCTATGTGATCCGAAGAGTGAGCTTGCTCAGAACAGAAGAAGTGTGCTTCCTACACACACGGGCCATATCCAGTTCAACTCTGCTTAGGAAACTGACAAGAACAGTAGCTCCTCTTCAGTCCAATACACTGTACTTGCTGGGAACAGACGCCAGTGCTATTTGCACTGTGTATGGCAATGGGAGCACAATAGTGACTCTTCTTACCAGAAAACAACTCTTGCTCGTAGGAAGAGAAACTGCATGGGATTCAACACCATTTAGGACTGGGAAACAAACACTAGCTCGCCTTACAAGAAATACACTCTGCTTTTGAGAAAAGAGCACACTTCTACTCTACTGTGTTTCCTATAGTGTCCGAAGAGTGAGCTTGCTCAGAACAAAAGAACTGTGCTTCCTACACACACGGTCCATATCTATTCCAACTCTTCTTAGGAAACTGACAAGAACAGTAGATCCTCTTCAGTCCAATACACTGTACTTGATGGTAACAGACGGGAGTGCTATTTGCACTGTGTGTGGCAATGGGAGCGCAATAGTGACTCTTCTTTCCAGAAAACAACTCTTGCTCATGGGACCAAAAACTGCATGTGATTCAACTCCATTTAGGACTGGGAAACAAACGCTAGCTCGCCTTACAAGAAACTCACTCTGCTTTTGAGAAAAGAGCACTCTTCTACACTAATGTGTTTACTATAGGGCCAGAAAAGTGAGCTTGCTCAGAACAAAAGAACTGTGCTTCCTACACACACCGACTATATCTCGTTCAACTCTGCTTAGGAAACTGACAAGAACAGTAGCTCCTCTTCAGTCCAATACACTGTACTTGTTGAGAACAGACGCGAGTGCTATTTGCACTGTGTATGGCAATGGGAGCGCAATAGAGACTCTTCTTACCAGAAAACAACTCTTGCTCGTAGGACCAAAAACTGCATGTGTGTCAACTACATTTAGGACTGGGAAACAAACGGTAGCTCGCCTTACAAGAAACACACTCTGCTTTTGAGAAAAGAGCACTCATCTACTCTACTGTGTTTTCTATAGAGCCAGAACAGTGACCTTGCTCAGAACAAAAGAACTGTACTTCCTACACACACGGCCATATCAAGTTGAATTCTGCTTAGGAAACTGACAATAACAGTAGAACCTCCTCAGTCCAATACACTATACATGCTGGGAACAGACGCCAGTGCTATTTGTAATGTTTATGACAATGGCAGCCCAATAGTGACTCTTTTTTCCAGAAAACAACACTTGCTCGTAGGACCAAAAACTGCATGTAATTCAACTCCATTTAGGACTGGGAAACAAACACTAGGTCGCCTTACAAGAAACACACTCTGATTTTGAGAAAAGAGCACTCTTCTACTCTACAGTGTCTCCTAAGGGGTCCGAACAGTGAGCTTACTCAGAGCAAAAGAACTGTGCTTCCTACACACACGAGCCATATCTAGTTCAACTCTACTTAGGAAACTGACAAGAACAGTAGCTCCTCTTCAGTCCAATACACTGTACTTTCTGGGAACAGACGCGAGTGCTATTTGAACTGTGTAGGGGAATGTGAGCGCAATAGTGACTATCCTTACCAGAAAACAACTCTTCCTCATGGGACCAAAAACTGCATGTGATTCAACTCCATTTAGGACTGGGAAACAAACGCTAGCTCGCCTTACAAGAAACACACTCTGCTTTTGAGAAAAGAGCACTCTTCTTCTCTACTGTGTTTCCAATAGGGCCAGAATAGTGAGCTTGCTCAGAACAAAAGAAGTTTGCTTCCTACACACACGGGCTATATCTACTTCAACTCTGCTTAGGAAACTGACAAGAACAGTAGCTCCTCTTCAGTCCAATACAATGTACATCCTGGGAACAGATGCCAGTGCTATTTGCCCTGTGTATGTTAATGGGATCGCAATAGTGACTCTTCTTAAAAGAAAACAACTCTTGCTCGTAGGACCATAAACTGCATGTGATTCAACTCCATTTAGAACTGGGAAACAAATGCTAGCTCGCCTTACATTATACACACTCTGCTTTTGAGAAAAGAGCACTCTTCTACTCTACTGTGTTTCCTATGGGGTCCGAACAGTGAGCTTGCTCCGAAGAAAAGAACCGTGCTTCCTACACACACATGCCATATCTAGTTAAACTCTGCGTAGCAAACTGACAAGAACAGTAGCTCCTCTTCAGTCCAATACACTGTACTTGCTGGGAACAGACATGCTATTTGCACTGTGTATGGGAATGGGAGCACAATACTGACTTTCCTTACCAGAAAACAACTCTTGCTCGTGAGACCAAAAACTGCATGTGATTCAACTCCATTTAGGACTGGGAAACAAACGCTAGCTCGCCTTACAAGAAACACACTCTGCTTTTGAGAAAAGAGCACTCTTCTACTCTACTGTGTTTTCAAAAAGCCACAACAGTGAGCTTGCTCAGAAGAAAAGGACTGTGCTTCCTACACACCGCCATATCTGGTTCAATTCTGCTTAGGAAACTGACAAGAACAGTAGATCTTCTTCAGTCCAATACACTGTACATGCTGGGAATAGACGCCAGTGCTATTAGCCTTGTGTATGTCAATGGGAGTGCAATAGTGACTCTTCTTACCAGAAAACAACTCTTGCTCGTAGGATCAGAAACTGCATGGGATTCAACTCCATTTCTGACTGGGAAACAAACACTAGCTCGCCTTAAAAGAAACACACTCTGCTTTTGAGAAAAGAGCACTGTTCTACTCTTCTGTGTTTTTTTTTTTGGGTCCAAACAGTGTGCTTGCTCAGAACAAAAGAACTGTGCTTCCTACACACACGGGCCATATCTAGTTCAACTCTGCTTAGGAAACTGACAAGAACAGTAGCTCCTCTTCAGTCCAATACACTGTACTTGCTGGGAACAGACGCGAGAGCTATTAGCACTGTATATGTCAATGGGAGCCCAATAGTGACTCTCCTTACCAGAAAACAACTCTTCCTCGTAAGACCAAAAACTGCATGGGATTCAACTCCATTTCAGACTGGGAAACAAATACTAGCTAGCCTTACAAGAAACACACTCTGCTTTTGAGAAAAAAGCACTCTTCTACTCTACTGTGTTTCCTATAGGGCCAGAACAGTGAGCTTGCTCAGAACAAAAGAACTGTGCTTCCTACTCACACGGCCATATCTAGTTCAATTATGCTTAGGAAACTGACAAGAACAGAAGCTCCTCTTCAGTCCAATACACTCTACATGCTGGGAACAGACGCCAGTGTTATTTTCCCTGTGTATGACATTTGGAGCGCAATAGTGACCCTTCTTACTAGAAAACAACTCTTGCTCGTAGGACCAGAAACTGCATGTGATTCAACTCCTTTTAGGACTGGGAAACAAACGCTAGCTCGCCTTAAAAGAAACACACTCTGCTTTTGAGAAAAGAGCACTCTTCTACTCTACTGTGTTTACTATGGGTTCGAACAGTGAGCTTGCTCAGAACAAAAGATGTGCTTCCAACACACAAGGGCCATATCTAGTTCAACTCTGCTTAGGAAACTGACAAGAACAGTAGATCCTCCTCAGTCCAATACACTGTACATGCTGGGAACAGACGCCAGTGCTATTTGCCCTGTGTATGACAATGGGAACGCAATAGTGACTCTTCTTACCAGAAAACAACTCTTGCTCGTAAGACCAAAAACTGCATGTGATTCAACTCCATGTAGGACTGGGAAACAAACGCTAGCTCGCCTTACAAGAAACACACTCTGCTTTAGAGAAAAGAGCACTCTTCTACTCTACTGTGTTTCCTATAGGGCCAAAACAGTGAGCTTGCTCAGAACAAAAGAACTGTGCTTCCTCCACACACGGGCCATATCCAGTTCAACTCTGCTTAGGAAACTGACAAGAACAGTAGCTCATCTTCAGTCCAATACACTGTACTTCTTGGGAACAGACGCCAGTGCTATTTGCACTATGCATGGCAATGGGAGTGCAATAGTGACTTTCCTTACCAGAAAACAACTCTAGCTCATAGGACCAAAAACTGCATGTGATTCAACTCCATTTAGGACTGGGAAACAAACGGTAGCTCGCCTTACAAGAAACACACTCTGCTTTTGAGAAAAGAGCACTCTTCTACTCTACTGTGTTTCCTACAAGGCCAAAACAGTGAGCTTGCTCAGAACAAAAGAACTGTGCTTCCTACACATACAGCCATATCTAGTTCAATTATGGTTAGGAAACTGACAAGAACAGTAGATTCTCTTCCGTCCCATACACTGTACTTGCTGGGAAGAGACGCCAGTGCTATTTGCCCTGTGTATGACAATGGGAGCACAATAGTGACTCTTCTTACCAGAAAACAACTTTTGCTCGTAGGACCAGAAACTGCATGTGATTCAACTCCATTTAGGACTGGGAAACAAAAGCTAGCTCGCCTTACAAGAAACACACTCTGCTTTTGAGAAAAGAGCACTCTTCTTCTCCAATGTGTTTCCTCTAGGGCCAGAATAGTGAGCTTGCTCAGAACAAAAGAACTGTGCTTTCTACACACACCGACTATATCTAGTTCAACTCTGCTTAAGAAACTGACAAGAACAGTAGATCCTCTTCAGGCCAATACACTGTACATGCTGTGAACAGACGCCAGTGCTATTTGCCCTGTTTATGACAATGGGAGCACAATAGTGACTCTTCTTACCAGAAAACAACTCTTGCTCGTAGTACCAGAAACTGCATGTAATTCAACTCCATTTAGGACTGCGAAACAAACGCTAGCTCGCCTTACAAGAAACACACTCTGCTTTTGAGAAAAGAGCACTCTTCTACTCTGCAGTGTTTGCTATGGGGTCCGAACAGTGAGCTTGCTCAGAACAAAAGAACTGTGTTTCCTACACACACGGGTCATATCTAGTTCAACTCTGCTTAGGAAACTGACAAGAACAGTAGTTCCTCTTCAGTCCAGTACACTGTACTTGCTGCGAACAGACGCAAGCGCTATTTGCACTGTGTATGGCAATGGGAGCTCAATAGTGACTCTTCTTACGAGAAAACAAGTCTTGCTCGTAGGACCAGAAACATCATGGGATTAAACTTTATTTCTGACTGGGAAACAAACACTAGCTCACCTTACAAGAAACACACTCTGCTTTTAAGAAAAGAGAACTCTTCTACTCTACTGTGTTTCCTATGGGATCCGAACAGTGAGCTTGCTCAGAACAAAAGAACTGGGCTTCCTACACACATGGTCATATCTAGTTCAATTCTGCTTAGGAAACTGACAAGAATAGTAGATCCTCTTCAGGCCAATACTCTGTAGTTGCTGGGAACAGACGCGAGTGCTATTTGCCCTGTGTATGACAATGGGAGAGCAATAGTGACTCTTCTTACCAGAAAACAACTCTTGCTCGTAGGACTAGAAACTGCATGTGATTCAACTCCATTTAGGACTGGGAAACAAACGCTAGCTCGCCTTACAAGAAACACACTCTGCTTTTGAGAAAAGAGAACTCTTCTACTCTACTGTGTTTCCTATGGGATCCGAACAGTGAGCTTGCTCAGAACAAAAAAAATTGTGCTTCCTACACACACGGCCATATCTAGTTCAATTCTGCTTAGGAAACTGACAAGAACAGTAGCTCATCTTCAGTCCAATACACTGTACATGCTGGGAACAGACGCCAGTGCTATTTGCTTTGTGTATGACAATGGGAGCGCAATAGTGACTCTTCTTTCCAGAAAACAACTCTTGCTCATGAGACCAAAAACTGCATGTGATTCAACTCCATTTAGGACTGGGAAACAAACGCTAGCTCGCCTTACAAGAAACTCACTCTGCTTTTGAGAAAAGAGCACTCTTCTACTCTAATGTGTTTCCTATAGGGCCAGAAAAGTGAGCTTGCTCAGAACAAAAGAACTGTGCTTCCTACACACACCGACTATACCTCGTTCAACTCTGCTTAGGAAACTGACAAGAACAGTAGCTCCTCTTCAGTCCAATACACTGTACTTGCTGGGAACAGATGCGAGTACTATTTACACTGTATATGGCAATGGGAGCGCAACAGTGACTTTATTACCAGAAAACAACTCTTGCTCGTAGGAACAGAAACTGCATGTGATTTTACTCCATTTAGGACTGGGAAACAAACGCTAGCTCGTCTTACAAGAAAGACACTCTGCTTTTAGGAAAGGGCACTCTTCTACTCTAATGTGTTTCCTATAGGGCCAGAGGAGTGAGCTTGCTCAGAACAAAAGAACTGTGCTTCCAACACACACCGACTATATTTAGTTCCATATGCTTAGGAACCTGACAAGAATAGTAGATCCTCTTCAGTCCAATACACTGTACTTGCTGGGAACAGACGCGAGTGCTATTTGCCCTGTGTATGACAATGGGAGCACAATAGTGACTCTTCTTACCAGAAAACAACTCTTGCTCGTAAAACCAGAAACTGCATGTGATTCATCTCCATTTAGGACTGGGAAACAAACGCTAGCTCGCCTTACAAGAAACACACTCTGCTTTTGAGAAAAGAGCACTCATCTACTCTACTGTGTTTCCTATGTGATCCGAAGAGTGAGCTTGCTCAGAACAGAAGAAGTGTGCTTCCTACACACACGGGCCATATCCAGTTCAACTCTGCTTAGGAAACTGACAAGAACAGTAGCTCCTCTTCAGTCCAATACACTGTACTTGCTGGGAACAGACGCCAGTGCTATTTGCACTGTGTATGGCAATGGGAGCACAATAGTGACTCTTCTTACCAGAAAACAACTCTTGCTCGTAGGAAGAGAAACTGCATGGGATTCAACACCATTTAGGACTGGGAAACAAACACTAGCTCGCCTTACAAGAAATACACTCTGCTTTTGAGAAAAGAGCACACTTCTACTCTACTGTGTTTCCTATAGTGTCCGAAGAGTGACCTTGCTCAGAACAAAAGAACTGTGCTTCCTACACACACGGTCCATATCTATTCCAACTCTTCTTAGGAAACTGACAAGAACAGTAGATCCTCTTCAGTCCAATACACTGTACTTGATGGTAACAGACGGGAGTGCTATTTGCACTGTGTGTGGCAATGGGAGCGCAATAGTGACTCTTCTTTCCAGAAAACAACTCTTGCTCATGGGACCAAAAACTGCATGTGATTCAACTCCATTTAGGACTGGGAAACAAACGCTAGCTCGCCTTACAAGAAACTCACTCTGCTTTTGAGAAAAGAGCACTCTTCTACACTAATGTGTTTACTATAGGGCCAGAAAAGTGAGCTTGCTCAGAACAAAAGAACTGTGCTTCCTACACACACCGACTATATCTCGTTCAACTCTGCTTAGGAAACTGACAAGAACAGTAGCTCCTCTTCAGTCCAATACACTGTACTTGTTGAGAACAGACGCGAGTGCTATTTGCACTGTGTATGGCAATGGGAGCGCAATAGAGACTCTTCTTACCAGAAAACAACTCTTGCTCGTAGGACCAAAAACTGCATGTGTGTCAACTACATTTAGGACTGGGAAACAAACGGTAGCTCGCCTTACAAGAAACACACTCTGCTTTTGAGAAAAGAGCACTCATCTACTCTACTGTGTTTTCTATAGAGCCAGAACAGTGACCTTGCTCAGAACAAAAGAACTGTACTTCCTACACACACGGCCATATCAAGTTGAATTCTGCTTAGGAAACTGACAATAACAGTAGAACCTCCTCAGTCCAATACACTATACATGCTGGGAACAGACGCCAGTGCTATTTGTAATGTTTATGACAATGGCAGCCCAATAGTGACTCTTTTTTCCAGAAAACAACACTTGCTCGTAGGACCAAAAACTGCATGTAATTCAACTCCATTTAGGACTGGGAAACAAACACTAGGTCGCCTTACAAGAAACACACTCTGATTTTGAGAAAAGAGCACTCTTCTACTCTACAGTGTCTCCTAAGGGGTCCGAACAGTGAGCTTACTCAGAGCAAAAGAACTGTGCTTCCTACACACACGAGCCATATCTAGTTCAACTCTACTTAGGAAACTGACAAGAACAGTAGCTCCTCTTCAGTCCAATACACTGTACTTTCTGGGAACAGACGCGAGTGCTATTTGAACTGTGTAGGGGAATGTGAGCCCAATAGTGACTATCCTTACCAGAAAACAACTCTTCCTCATGGGACCAAAAACTGCATGTGATTCAACTCCATTTAGGACTGGGAAACAAACGCTAGCTCGCCTTACAAGAAACACACTCTGCTTTTGAGAAAAGAGCACTCTTCTTCTCTACTGTGTTTCCAATAGGGCCAGAATAGTGAGCTTGCTCAGAACAAAAGAAGTTTGCTTCCTACACACACGGGCTATATCTACTTCAACTCTGCTTAGGAAACTGACAAGAACAGTAGCTCCTCTTCAGTCCAATACAATGTACATCCTGGGAACAGATGCCAGTGCTATTTGCCCTGTGTATGTTAATGGGATCGCAATAGTGACTCTTCTTAAAAGAAAACAACTCTTGCTCGTAGGACCATAAACTGCATGTGATTCAACTCCATTTAGAACTGGGAAACAAATGCTAGCTCGCCTTACATTATACACACTCTGCTTTTGAGAAAAGAGCACTCTTCTACTCTACTGTGTTTCCTATGGGGTCCGAACAGTGAGCTTGCTCCGAAGAAAAGAACCGTGCTTCCTACACACACATGCCATATCTAGTTAAACGCTGCGTAGCAAACTGACAAGAACAGTAGCTCCTCTTCAGTCCAATACACTGTACTTGCTGGGAACAGACACGCTATTTGCACTGTGTATGGGAATGGGAGCACAATACTGACTTTCCTTACCAGAAAACAACTCTTGCTCGTGAGACCAAAAACTGCATGTGATTCAACTCCATTTAGGACTGGGAAACAAACGCTAGCTCGCCTTACAAGAAACACACTCTGCTTTTGAGAAAAGAGCACTCTTCTACTCTACTGTGTTTTCAAAAAGCCACAACAGTGAGCTTGCTCAGAAGAAAAGGACTGTGCTTCCTACACACCGCCATATCTGGTTCAATTCTGCTTAGGAAACTGACAAGAACAGTAGATCTTCTTCAGTCCAATACACTGTACATGCTGGGAATAGACGCCAGTGCTATTAGCCTTGTGTATGTCAATGGGAGTGCAATAGTGACTCTTCTTACCAGAAAACAACTCTTGCTCTTAGGATCAGAAACTGCATGGGATTCAACTCCATTTCTGACTGGGAAACAAACACTAGCTCGCCTTAAAAGAAACACACTCTGCTTTTGAGAAAAGAGCACTGTTCTACTCTTCTGTGTTTTTTTTTTTGGGTCCAAACAGTGTGCTTGCTCAGAACAAAAGAACTGTGCTTCCTACACACACGGGCCATATCTAGTTCAACTCTGCTTAGGAAACTGACAAGAACAGTAGCTCCTCTTCAGTCCAATACACTGTACTTGCTGGGAACAGACGCGAGAGCTATTAGCACTGTATATGTCAATGGGAGCCCAATAGTGACTCTCCTTACCAGAAAACAACTCTTCCTCGTAAGACCAAAAACTGCATGGGATTCAACTCCATTTCAGACTGGGAAACAAATACTAGCTAGCCTTACAAGAAACACACTCTGCTTTTGAGAAAAAAGCACTCTTCTACTCTACTGTGTTTCCTATAGGGCCAGAACAGTGAGCTTGCTCAGAACAAAAGAACTGTGCTTCCTACTCACACGGCCATATCTAGTTCAATTATGCTTAGGAAACTGACAAGAACAGAAGCTCCTCTTCAGTCCAATACACTCTACATGCTGGGAACAGACGCCAGTGTTATTTTCCCTGTGTATGACATTTGGAGCGCAATAGTGACCCTTCTTACTAGAAAACAACTCTTGCTCGTAGGACCAGAAACTGCATGTGATTCAACTCCTTTTAGGACTGGGAAACAAACGCTAGCTCGCCTTAAAAGAAACACACTCTGCTTTTGAGAAAAGAGCACTCTTCTACTCTACTGTGTTTACTATGGGTTCGAACAGTGAGCTTGCTCAGAACAAAAGATGTGCTTCCAACACACAAGGGCCATATCTAGTTCAACTCTGCTTAGGAAACTGACAAGAACAGTAGATCCTCCTCAGTCCAATACACTGTACATGCTGGGAACTGACGCCAGTGCTATTTGCCCTGTGTATGACAATGGGAACGCAATAGTGACTCTTCTTACCAGAAAACAACTCTTGCTCGTAAGACCAAAAACTGCATGTAATTCAACTCCATGTAGGACTGGCAAACAAACGCTAGCTCGCCTTACAAGAAACACACTCTGCTTTTGAGAAAAGAGCACTCTTCTACTCTACTGTGTTTTCAAAAAGCCACAACAGTGAGCTTGCTCAGAAGAAAAGGACTGTGCTTCCTACACACACAGCCATATCTGGTTCAATTCTGCTTAGGAAACTGACAAGAACAGTAGATCTTCTTCAGTCCAATACACTGTACATGCTGGGAATAGACGCCAGTGCTATTAGCCTTGTGTATGTCAATGGGAGCGCAATAGTGACTCTTCTTACCAGAAAACAACTCTTGCTCGTAGGATCAGAAACTGCATGGGATTCAACTCCATTTCTGACTGGGAAACAAACACTAGCTCGCCTTAAAGAAACACACTCTGCTTTTGAGAAAAGAGCACTGTTCTACTCTTCTGTGTTTTTTTTTTTTTGGGTCCAAACAGTGTGCTTGCTCAGAACAAAAAACTGTGCTTCCTACACACACGGGCCATATCTAGTTCAACTCTGCTTAGGAAACTGACAAGAACAGTAGCTCCTCTTCAGTCCAATACACTGTACTTGCTGGGAACAGACGCGAGAGCTATTAGCACTGTATATGTCAATGGGAGCCCAATAGTGACTCTCCTTACCAGAAAACAACTCTTGCTCGTAAGACCAAAAACTGCATGGGATTCAACTCCATTTCAGACTGGGAAACAATACTAGCTAGCCTTACAAGAAACACACTCTGCTTTTGAGAAAAAAGCACTCTTCTACTCTACTGTGTTTCCTATAGGGACAGAACAGTGAGCTTGCTCAGAACAAAAGAACTGTGCTTCCTACTCACACGGCCATATCTAGTTCAATTCTGCTTAGGAAACTGACAAGAACAGAAGCTCCTCTTCAGTCCAATACACTCTACATGCTGGAACAGACGCCAGTGTTATTTTCCCTGTGTATGACATTTGGAGCGCAATAGTGACCCTTCTTACTAGAAAACAACTCTTGCTCGTAGGACCAGAAACTGCATGTGATTCAACTCCTTTTAGGACTGGGAAACAAACGCTAGCTCGCCTTAAAAGAAACACACTCTGCTTTTGAGAAAAGAGCACTCTTCTACTCTACTGTGTTTACTATGGGTTCGAACAGTGAGCTTGCTCAGAACAAAAGATGTGCTTCCAACACACAAGGGCCATATCTAGTTCAACTCTGCTTAGGAAACTGACAAGAACAGTAGATCCTCCTCAGTCCAATACACTGTACATGCTGGGAACTGACGCCAGTGCTATTTGCCCTGTGTATGACAATGGGAACGCAATAGTGACTCTTCTTACCAGAAAACAACTCTTGCTCGTAAGACCAAAAACTGCATGTAATTCAACTCCATGTAGGACTGGGAAACAAACGCTAGCTCGCCTTACAAGAAACACACTCTGCTTTAGAGAAAAGAGCACTCTTCTACTCTACTGTGTTTCCTATAGGGCCAAAACAGTGAGCTTGCTCAGAACAAAAGAACTGTGCTTCCTCCACACACGGGCCATATCCAGTTCAACTCTGATTAGGAAACTGACAAGAACAGTAGCTCATCTTCAGTCCAATACACTGTACTTCTTGGGAACAGACGCCAGTGCTATTTGCACTATGCATGGCAATGGGAGTGCAATAGTGACTTTCCTTACCAGAAAACAACTCTAGCTCATAGGACCAAAAACTGCATGTGATTCAACTCCATTTAGGACTGGGAAACAAACGGTAGCTCGCCTTACAAGAAACACACTCTGCTTTTGAGAAAAGAGCACTCTTCTACTCTACTGTGTTTCCTATAGGGCCAAAACAGTGAGCTTGCTCAGAACAAAAGAACTGTGCTTCCTACACACACGGTCAAACCTAGTTCAATTCTGCTTAGGAAACTGACAAGAATAGTAGCTCCTCTTCAGTCCAATACACTGTACTTGCTGGGAACAGACGCGAGTGCTTTTTGCAATGTGTACAGCAAAGGGAGTACAATAGTGACACTTCTTACCAGAAAACAACTCTGGTTCTTAGGACCAGAAAATGCATGTGATTCAACTCCACTTAGGACTGGGAAACAACGCTAGCTTGCCTTACAAGAAACAAGCTCTGCTTTTGTGAATAGGGCACACTTCTACTCTACTGTGTTTCCTATGGGGTCCGAACAGTGAGCTTGCTCAGAACAAAAGAACTGTGCTTCCTACACACGGGCCAGAACTAGTTCAATTCTGCTTAGAAAACTGACAAGAACAGTAGATCCCCTTCAGTCCAATACACTGTACTGCCTGGGAACAGACGCCAGTGCTATTTGCACTGTGCATGACAATGAGAGCGCAATAGTGACTCTTCTTACAACAAAACAACTCTTGCTCCTAGGACCAGAAACTGCATGGGATTCAACTCCATTTAAGACTGGGAAACAAACGCTAGCTTGCCTTACAAGAAACACACTCTGCTTTTGAGAAAAGAGCACTCTTCTACTCTACTGTGTTTCCTATAGGGCCAGAACAGTGAGCTTGCTCAGAACAAAAGAACTGTGCTTCCTACACACAGGGGCCATATCTAGTTCAACTCTGCTTAGGAACCTGACAAGACAAATAGATCCTCTTCAGTCCAATATACTGTACATGCTGGGAACAAATGCCAGTGCTATTTGCCCTGTGTATGACAATGGTAGCGCAATAGTGACTCTTCTTACCAGAAAATACTCTTGCTTGTAGGACCAGAAACTGCATGTGATTCAAATCCATTTAGGACTGGGAAACAAACGTTAGCTCGCCTTGCAAGAAACACACTATGCTTTTGAGAAAAGAGTACTCTTCTACTCTACTGTGTTTCCTATAGGGCTAGAACAGTGAGCTTGCTCAGAACAAAAGAACTGTGCTTCCCTACGCACACGGGCCATATCTAGTTCAACTCTGCATCGGAAACTGACTAGAACAGTAGATCCTCTTCAGTCCAATACACTGTACATGCTGGGAACAGACGCCAGTGCTATTTGCCCTATGTATGACAATGGGAGCACAATAGTGACTCTTCTTACCAGAAAACAACTCTTGCTTGTAGGACCAAAAACTGCATGTGATTCAACTGCATTTAGGACTGGGAGAGAAACGCTAGCTCGCCTTACAAGAAACACACTCTGCTTTCGAGAAAAGAGCACTCTTCTACTCTACTGTGTTTCCTATAGGGCCAGTACAGTGAGCTTGCTCAGAACAAAAGAACTGTGCTTCCTACACACACGGGCCATATCTAGTTCAACTCTGCTTAGGAAACTGAAGAGAACAGTAGCTCCTCTTCAGTCCAATACACTGTACTTGCTGGGATCAGATGCCAGTGCT
Organism: Peromyscus eremicus; assembly: GCF_949786415.1. Lineage (NCBI taxonomy): Eukaryota > Metazoa > Chordata > Mammalia > Rodentia > Cricetidae > Peromyscus > Peromyscus eremicus. Next base: position 106,967 of record NW_026735057.1, on the reverse strand, counting down.
ATTTGCACTGTGTATGACAATGGGAGCATAATAGTGACTCTTCTTACCACAAAACAACTCTTGCTCCTAGGACCAGAAACTGCATGGGATTCAAATTCATTTAGGACTGGGAAACGAAAGGTAGCTCGCCTTAAAGAAACACACTCTGCTTTTGAGAAAAGAGCACTCTTCTACTCTACTCTGTTTCCTATGGGGTCCGAACAGTGAGCTTGTTCAGAACAAAAGAAATGTGCTTCCTATACACACGGGCCATATCTAGTTCAACTCTGCTTAGGAAACTGACAAGAACAGTAGCTCCTCATCAGTCCAATACACTGTAATTGATTGGAATAGACGCAAGTGCTATTTGTACTGTGTATGGCATTGGGAGCGCAGTAGTGACTCTTCTTACCAAAAAATATCTCTACTCGTATGACAAGAAAATGCATGTGATTCAAAATCATTTAGGACTGGGAAACAAAAAACTAGCTCGCCTTACAAGAAACACACTCTGCTTTTGAGAAAAGAGCACTCTTCTTCTCTACTATGAGTCTTATGGGGTCTGAACAGTGAGCTTGCTCAGAACAAAAGAACTGTGCTTCCTACGCACACGGGCCATATCTAGTTCAATTCTGCTTACGAAACTGACAAAAACAGTAGCTCCTCTTCAGTCCAATACACTGTACTTGCTGGGAACAGACGCGAGTGCTATTTGTACTGTGTATGTCAACGGGAGCGCAATAGTGACTTTCCTTACCAGAAAAAAACTCTTGCTCGTAGGACCAAAAACTGCATGTGATTCAACTCCGTTTAGGACTGGGAAACAAACGCTGGCTCGCCTTACAAGAAACACACTCTGCTTTTGAGAAAAGAGCACTCTTCTACTCTACTGTGTTTCCTATAGGGCCAGTACAGTGAGCTTGCTCAGAACAAAAGAACTGTGCTTCCTACACAAATGGCCATATCCAGTTCAATTCTGCTTAGGAAACTGACAAGAACAGTAGCTCCTCTTCAGTCAAATACACTGTACTTGCTGGGAACAGATGCGAGTGCTATTTGCACTGTGTTTGGCAATGGGAGCGCAATAGTGACTTTCCTTACCAGAAAACAACTCTTTCGCGTAGGACCAAAAACTGCATGTGATTCAACTCCATTGAGGACTGAGAAACAAACACCAGCTCGCCTTACAAGAAACATACTCCGCTTTTGAGAAAAGAGCACTCTTCTACTCTACTGTGTTTCCTAAGGGCCAGAACAGTGAGCATGCTCAGAAACAAAGAACTGTGCTTCCTGCACACACGGGCCATATCTAGTTCAACTCTGCTTAGGAAACTGACAAGAACAGTAGCTCCTCTTTATTCCAATACACTGTACTTGCTGGAAACAGACGCAAGTGCTATTTGCACTGTTTACGGCATTGGGAGCGCAATAGTGACTCTTTTTACCAGAAAACAACTCTTGCTCGTAGGACCAGAAACTGCATGTGATTCAACTCCATTTAGGACTGGGAAACAAATGCTATCTCGCCTTACAAGAAACACACTCTGCTTTTGAGAAAAGAGCTCTCTTTTACTCTACTGTGTTTCCTATAGGGCCAGAACAGTGAGCTTGCTCCGAACAAAAGAACTGTGCTTCCTACACACACGGGCCATATCTAGTTCAACTCTGCTTAGGAAACTGAAGAGAACAGTAGCTCCTCTTAAGTCCAATACACTGTACTTGCTGGGAACAGATGCCAGTGCTATTTGCACTGTGTATGACAATGGGAGCGCAATAGTGACTCTTCTTACCACAAAACAACTCTTGCTCCTAGGACCAGAAACTGCATGGGATTCAACTCCATTTAGGACTGGGAAACAAACGCTAGCTTGCCTTACAAGAAACACACTCTGCTTTTGAGAAAAGAGCACTCTTCTTCTCCACTGTGTTTCCTATAGGGCCAGAACAGTGAGCTTGCTCAGAACACAAGAAATGTGCTTAATACACACGGGCCATATCTAGTTCAACTCTGCTTAGTAAACTGACAAGAACAGTAGCTCCACTTCAGTCCAATACACTGTACTTGATTGGAACAGACGCAAGAACTATTTGTACTGTGTATGGCATTGGGAGCGCAATAGTGACTCTTCTTACCAAACAATAACTCTACTCATAATACCAGAAACTGCATGTGATTCAAATTCATTTAGGACTGGGAAATAAAAGCTAGCTCGCCTTACAAGAAACACACTCTGCTTTTGAGAAAAGAGCACTCTTCTACTCTACTGTGTTTCCTATGGGGTCCGAACAGTGAGCTTGTTGAAAACAAAAGAACTGTGCTTCCTATACACATGGGCCATATCTAGTTCAACTCTGCTTAGGAAACTGACAAGAACAGTAGCTCCTCATCAGTCCAATACACTGTACTTGATTGGAATAGACGCAAGTGCTATTTGTACTGTGTATGGCATTGGGAGCGCAATAGTGACTCTTCTTACCAAAAAATAACTCTACTCGTATGACAAGAAACTGCATGTGATTCAAAATCATTTAGGACTTGGAAACAAAAAACTAGCTCGCCTTACAAGAAACACACTCTGCTTTTGAGAAAAGAGCACTCTTCTTCTCTACTATGAGTCCTATGGGGTCCGAACAGTGAGCTTGCTCAGAACAAAAGAACTGTGCTTCCTACGCACACAGGCCATATCTAGTTCAACTCTGCTTAGGAAACTGACAAAAACAGTAGCTCCTCTTCAGTCCAATACACTGTACTTGCTGGGAACAGACGCGAGTGCTATATGCACTGTGTATGTCAACGGGAGCGCAATAGTGACTTTCCTTACCAGAAAACAACTCTTGCTCGTAGGACCAAATACTGCATGTGATTCAACTCCATTTAGGACTGGAAAACAAACGCTGGCTCGCATTACAAGAAACACACTCTGCTTTTGAGAAAAGAGCACTCTTCTACTCTACTGTGTTTCCTATAGGGCCAGTACAGTGAGCTTGCTCAGAACAAAAGAACTGTGCTTCCTACACAAATGGCCATATCCAGTTCAATTCTGCTTAGGAAACTGACAAGAACCGTAGCTCTTCTTCAGTCCAATACACTGTACTTGCTGGGAACAGATGCGAGTGCTCTTTGCACTGTGTTTGGCAATGGGAGCACAATAGTGACTTTCCTTACCAGAAAACAAATCTTGAGCGTAGGATCAAAAACTGCATGTGATTCAACTCCATTGAGGACTGGGAAACAAACACCAGCTCGCCTTACAAGAAACACACTCTGCTCCTGAGAAAAGAGCACTCTTGTACTTTACTGTGTTTCCTATAGGGCCAGAACAGTGAGCTTGCTCAGAACAAAAGAACTGTGCTTCCTACACACACGGGCCATATCTATCTAGTTCAACTCTGCTTAGGAAACTGACGAGAACCGTAGCTCCTCTTCAGTCCAATACACTGTACTTGCTGGGAACAGACGCGAGTGCTTTTTGCACTGTGTACAGCAATGGGAGCATAATAGTGACTCTTCTTAAAAGAAAACAACTCTTGCTCGTAGGACCAGAAACTGCATGTGATTCAACTCCATTTAGAACTGGGAAACAAATGCTAGCTCGCCTTACATTATATACACTCTGCTTTTGAGAAAAGAGCACTCTTCTACTCTACTGTGTTTCCTAGGGGGTCCGAACAGTGAGCTTGCTCCGAAGAAAAGAACCGTGCTTCCTACACACACATGCCATATCTAGTTAAACTCTGCGTAGGAAACTGACAAGAACAGTAGCTCCTCTTCAGTCCAATACACTGTACTTGCTGGGAACAGACACGCTATTTGCACTGTGTATGGGAATGGGAGCACAATACTGACTTTCCTTACCAGAAAACAACTCTTGCTCGTGAGACCAAAAACTGCATGTGATTCAACTCCATTTAGGACTGGGAAACAAACGCTAGCTCGCCTTACAAGAAACACACTCTGCTTTTGAGAAAAGAGCACTCTTCTACTCTACTGTGTTTTCAAAAAGCCACAACAGTGAGCTTGCTCAGAAGAAAAGGACTGTGCTTCCTACACACACAGCCATATCTGGTTCAATTCTGCTTAGGAAACTGACAAGAACAGTAGATCTTCTTCAGTCCAATACACTGTACATGCTGGGAATAGACGCCAGTGCTATTAGCCTTGTGTATGTCAATGGGAGCGCAATAGTGACTCTTCTTACCAGAAAACAACTCTTGCTCGTAGGATCAGAAACTGCATGGGATTCAACTCCATTTCTGACTGGGAAACAAACACTAGCTCGCCTTAAAAGAAACACACTCTGCTTTTGAGAAAAGAGCACTGTTCTACTCTTCTGTGTTTTTTTTTTTTGGGTCCAAACAGTGTGCTTGCTCAGAACAAAAGAACTGTGCTTCCTACACACACGGGCCATATCTAGTTCAACTCTGCTTAGGAAACTTACAAGAACAGTAGCGCTTCTTCAGTCCAATACACTGTACTTGCTGGGAACAGACGCGAGAGCTATTAGCACTGTATATGTCAATGGGAGCCCAATAGTGACTCTCCTTACCAGAAAACAACTCTTGCTCGTAAGACCAAAAACTGCATGGGATTCAACTCCATTTCAGACTGGGAAACAAATACTAGCTAGCCTTACAAGAAACACACTCTGCTTTTGAGAAAAAAGCACTCTTCTACTCTACTGTGTTTCCTATAGGGACAGAACAGTGAGCTTGCTCAGAACAAAAGAACTGTGCTTCCTACTCACACGGCCATATCTAGTTCAATTCTGCTTAGGAAACTGACAAGAACAGAAGCTCCTCTTCAGTCCAATACACTCTACATGCTGGGAACAGACGCCAGTGTTATTTTCCCTGTGTATGACATTTGGAGCGCAATAGTGACCCTTCTTACTAGAAAACAACTCTTGCTCGTAGGACCAGAAACTGCATGTGATTCAACTCCTTTTAGGACTGGGAAACAAACGCTAGCTCGCCTTAAAAGAAACACACTCTGCTTTTGAGAAAAGAGCACTCTTCTACTCTACTGTGTTTACTATGGGTTCGAACAGTGAGCTTGCTCAGAACAAAAGATGTGCTTCCAACACACAAGGGCCATATCTAGTTCAACTCTGCTTAGGAAACTGACAAGAACAGTAGATCCTCCTCAGTCCAATACACTGTACATGCTGGGAACTGACGCCAGTGCTATTTGCCCTGTGTATGACAATGGGAACGCAATAGTGACTCTTCTTACCAGAAAACAACTCTTGCTCGTAAGACCAAAAACTGCATGTAATTCAACTCCATGTAGGACTGGGAAACAAACGCTAGCTCGCCTTACAAGAAACACACTCTGCTTTTGAGAAAAGAGCACTCTTCTACTCTACTGTGTTTTCAAAAAGCCACAACAGTGAGCTTGCTCAGAAGAAAAGGACTGTGCTTCCTACACACACAGCCATATCTGGTTCAATTCTGCTTAGGAAACTGACAAGAACAGTAGATCTTCTTCAGTCCAATACACTGTACATGCTGGGAATAGACGCCAGTGCTATTAGCCTTGTGTATGTCAATGGGAGCGCAATAGTGACTCTTCTTACCAGAAAACAACTCTTGCTCGTAGGATCAGAAACTGCATGGGATTCAACTCCATTTCTGACTGGGAAACAAACACTAGCTCGCCTTAAAAGAAACACACTCTGCTTTTGAGAAAAGAGCACTGTTCTACTCTTCTGTGTTTTTTTTTTTTTGGGTCCAAACAGTGTGCTTGCTCAGAACAAAAGAACTGTGCTTCCTACACACACGGGCCATATCTAGTTCAACTCTGCTTAGGAAACTGACAAGAACAGTAGCTCCTCTTCAGTCCAATACACTGTACTTGCTGGGAACAGACGCGAGAGCTATTAGCACTGTATATGTCAATGGGAGCCCAATAGTGACTCTCCTTACCAGAAAACAACTCTTGCTCGTAAGACCAAAAACTGCATGGGATTCAACTCCATTTCAGACTGGGAAACAAATACTAGCTAGCCTTACAAGAAACACACTCTGCTTTTGAGAAAAAAGCACTCTTCTACTCTACTGTGTTTCCTATAGGGACAGAACAGTGAGCTTGCTCAGAACAAAAGAACTGTGCTTCCTACTCACACGGCCATATCTAGTTCAATTCTGCTTAGGAAACTGACAAGAACAGAAGCTCCTCTTCAGTCCAATACACTCTACATGCTGGGAACAGACGCCAGTGTTATTTTCCCTGTGTATGACATTTGGAGCGCAATAGTGACCCTTCTTACTAGAAAACAACTCTTGCTCGTAGGACCAGAAACTGCATGTGATTCAACTCCTTTTAGGACTGGGAAACAAACGCTAGCTCGCCTTAAAAGAAACACACTCTGCTTTTGAGAAAAGAGCACTCTTCTACTCTACTGTGTTTACTATGGGTTCGAACAGTGAGCTTGCTCAGAACAAAAGATGTGCTTCCAACACACAAGGGCCATATCTAGTTCAACTCTGCTTAGGAAACTGACAAGAACAGTAGATCCTCCTCAGTCCAATACACTGTACATGCTGGGAACTGACGCCAGTGCTATTTGCCCTGTGTATGACAATGGGAACGCAATAGTGACTCTTCTTACCAGAAAACAACTCTTGCTCGTAAGACCAAAAACTGCATGTAATTCAACTCCATGTAGGACTGGGAAACAAACGCTAGCTCGCCTTACAAGAAACACACTCTGCTTTAGAGAAAAGAGCACTCTTCTACTCTACTGTGTTTCCTATAGGGCCAAAACAGTGAGCTTGCTCAGAACAAAAGAACTGTGCTTCCTCCACACACGGGCCATATCCAGTTCAACTCTGATTAGGAAACTGACAAGAACAGTAGCTCATCTTCAGTCCAATACACTGTACTTCTTGGGAACAGACGCCAGTGCTATTTGCACTATGCATGGCAATGGGAGTGCAATAGTGACTTTCCTTACCAGAAAACAACTCTAGCTCATAGGACCAAAAACTGCATGTGATTCAACTCCATTTAGGACTGGGAAACAAACGGTAGCTCGCCTTACAAGAAACACACTCTGCTTTTGAGAAAAGAGCACTCTTCTACTCTACTGTGTTTCCTATAGGGCCAAAACAGTGAGCTTGCTCAGAACAAAAGAACTGTGCTTCCTACACACACGGTCAAACCTAGTTCAATTCTGCTTAGGAAACTGACAAGAATAGTAGCTCCTCTTCAGTCCAATACACTGTACTTGCTGGGAACAGACGCGAGTGCTTTTTGCAATGTGTACAGCAAAGGGAGTACAATAGTGACACTTCTTACCAGAAAACAACTCTGGTTCTTAGGACCAGAAAATGCATGTGATTCAACTCCACTTAGGACTGGGAAACAACGCTAGCTTGCCTTACAAGAAACAAGCTCTGCTTTTGTGAATAGGGCACACTTCTACTCTACTGTGTTTCCTATGGGGTCCGAACAGTGAGCTTGCTCAGAACAAAAGAACTGTGCTTCCTACACACGGGCCAGAACTAGTTCAATTCTGCTTAGAAAACTGACAAGAACAGTAGATCCCCTTCAGTCCAATACACTGTACTGCCTGGGAACAGACGCCAGTGCTATTTGCACTGTGCATGACAATGAGAGCGCAATAGTGACTCTTCTTACAACAAAACAACTCTTGCTCCTAGGACCAGAAACTGCATGGGATTCAACTCCATTTAAGACTGGGAAACAAACGCTAGCTTGCCTTACAAGAAACACACTCTGCTTTTGAGAAAAGAGCACTCTTCTACTCTACTGTGTTTCCTATAGGGCCAGAACAGTGAGCTTGCTCAGAACAAAAGAACTGTGCTTCCTACACACAGGGGCCATATCTAGTTCAACTCTGCTTAGGAACCTGACAAGAACAATAGATCCTCTTCAGTCCAATATACTGTACATGCTGGGAACAAATGCCAGTGCTATTTGCCCTGTGTATGACAATGGTAGCGCAATAGTGACTCTTCTTACCAGAAAATACTCTTGCTTGTAGGACCAGAAACTGCATGTGATTCAAATCCATTTAGGACTGGGAAACAAACGTTAGCTCGCCTTGCAAGAAACACACTATGCTTTTGAGAAAAGAGTACTCTTCTACTCTACTGTGTTTCCTATAGGGCTAGAACAGTGAGCTTGCTCAGAACAAAAGAACTGTGCTTCCTACGCACACGGGCCATATCTAGTTCAACTCTGCATCGGAAACTGACTAGAACAGTAGATCCTCTTCAGTCCAATACACTGTACATGCTGGGAACAGACGCCAGTGCTATTTGCCCTATGTATGACAATGGGAGCACAATAGTGACTCTTCTTACCAGAAAACAACTCTTGCTTGTAGGACCAAAAACTGCATGTGATTCAACTGCATTTAGGACTGGGAGAGAAACGCTAGCTCGCCTTACAAGAAACACACTCTGCTTTCGAGAAAAGAGCACTCTTCTACTCTACTGTGTTTCCTATAGGGCCAGTACAGTGAGCTTGCTCAGAACAAAAGAACTGTGCTTCCTACACACACGGGCCATATCTAGTTCAACTCTGCTTAGGAAACTGAAGAGAACAGTAGCTCCTCTTCAGTCCAATACACTGTACTTGCTGGGATCAGATGCCAGTGCTATTTGCACTGTGTATGACAATGGGAGCATAATAGTGACTCTTCTTACCACAAAACAACTCTTGCTCCTAGGACCAGAAACTGCATGGGATTCAAATTCATTTAGGACTGGGAAACGAAAGGTAGCTCGCCTTAAAGAAACACACTCTGCTTTTGAGAAAAGAGCACTCTTCTACTCTACTCTGTTTCCTATGGGGTCCGAACAGTGAGCTTGTTCAGAACAAAAGAAATGTGCTTCCTATACACACGGGCCATATCTAGTTCAACTCTGCTTAGGAAACTGACAAGAACAGTAGCTCCTCATCAGTCCAATACACTGTAATTGATTGGAATAGACGCAAGTGCTATTTGTACTGTGTATGGCATTGGGAGCGCAGTAGTGACTCTTCTTACCAAAAAATATCTCTACTCGTATGACAAGAAAATGCATGTGATTCAAAATCATTTAGGACTGGGAAACAAAAAACTAGCTCGCCTTACAAGAAACACACTCTGCTTTTGAGAAAAGAGCACTCTTCTTCTCTACTATGAGTCTTATGGGGTCTGAACAGTGAGCTTGCTCAGAACAAAAGAACTGTGCTTCCTACGCACACGGGCCATATCTAGTTCAATTCTGCTTACGAAACTGACAAAAACAGTAGCTCCTCTTCAGTCCAATACACTGTACTTGCTGGGAACAGACGCGAGTGCTATTTGTACTGTGTATGTCAACGGGAGCGCAATAGTGACTTTCCTTACCAGAAAAAAACTCTTGCTCGTAGGACCAAAAACTGCATGTGATTCAACTCCGTTTAGGACTGGGAAACAAACGCTGGCTCGCCTTACAAGAAACACACTCTGCTTTTGAGAAAAGAGCACTCTTCTACTCTACTGTGTTTCCTATAGGGCCAGTACAGTGAGCTTGCTCAGAACAAAGGAACTGTGCTTCCTACACAAATGGCCATATCCAGTTCAATTCTGCTTAGGAAACTGACAAGAACAGTAGCTCCTCTTCAGTCAAATACACTGTACTTGCTGGGAACAGATGCGAGTGCTATTTGCACTGTGTTTGGCAATGGGAGCGCAATAGTGACTTTCCTTACCAGAAAACAACTCTTTCGCGTAGGACCAAAAACTGCATGTGATTCAACTCCATTGAGGACTGAGAAACAAACACCAGCTCGCCTTACAAGAAACATACTCTGCTTTTGAGAAAAGAGCACTCTTCTACTCTACTGTGTTTCCTAAGGGCCAGAACAGTGAGCATGCTCAGAACCAAAGAACTGTGCTTCCTGCACACACGGGCCATATCTAGTTCAACTCTGCTTAGGAAACTGACAAGAACAGTAGCTCCTCTTTATTCCAATACACTGTACTTGCTGGAAACAGACGCAAGTGCTATTTGCACTGTTTACGGCATTGGGAGCGCAATAGTGACTCTTTTTACCAGAAAACAACTCTTGCTCGTAGGACCAGAAACTGCATGTGATTCAACTCCATTTAGGACTGGGAAACAAATGCTATCTCGCCTTACAAGAAACACACTCTGCTTTTGAGAAAAGAGCTCTCTTTTACTCTACTGTGTTTCCTATAGGGCCAGAACAGTGAGCTTGCTCCGAACAAAAGAACTGTGCTTCCTACACACACGGGCCATATCTAGTTCAACTCTGCTTAGGAAACTGAAGAGAACAGTAGCTCCTCTTAAGTCCAATACACTGTACTTGCTGGGAACAGATGCCAGTGCTATTTGCACTGTGTATGACAATGGGAGCGCAATAGTGACTCTTCTTACCACAAAACAACTCTTGCTCCTAGGACCAGAAACTGCATGGGATTCAACTCCATTTAGGACTGGGAAACAAACGCTAGCTTGCCTTACAAGAAACACACTCTGCTTTTGAGAAAAGAGCACTCTTCTACTCCACTGTGTTTCCTATAGGGCCAGAACAGTGAGCTTGCTCAGAACACAAGAAATGTGCTTAATACACACGGGCCATATCTAGTTCAACTCTGCTTAGTAAACTGACAAGAACAGTAGCTCCACTTCAGTCCAATACACTGTACTTGATTGGAACAGACGCAAGAACTATTTGTACTGTGTATGGCATTGGGAGCGCAATAGTGACTCTTCTTACCAAACAATAACTCTACTCATAATACCAGAAACTGCATGTGATTCAAATTCATTTAGGACTGGGAAATAAAAGCTAGCTCGCCTTACAAGAAACACACTCTGCTTTTGAGAAAAGAGCACTCTTCTACTCTACTGTGTTTCCTATGGGGTCCGAACAGTGAGCTTGTTGAAAACAAAAGAACTGTGCTTCCTATACACATGGGCCATATCTAGTTCAACTCTGCTTAGGAAACTGACAAGAACAGTAGCTCCTCATCAGTCCAATACACTGTACTTGATTGGAATAGACGCAAGTGCTATTTGTACTGTGTATGGCATTGGGAGCGCAATAGTGACTCTTCTTACCAAAAAATAACTCTACTCGTATGACAAGAAACTGCATGTGATTCAAAATCATTTAGGACTTGGAAACAAAAAACTAGCTCGCCTTACAAGAAACACACTCTGCTTTTGAGAAAAGAGCACTCTTCTTCTCTACTATGAGTCCTATGGGGTCCGAACAGTGAGCTTGCTCAGAACAAAAGAACTGTGCTTCCTACGCACACGGGCCATATCTAGTTCAACACTGCTTAGGAAACTGACAAGAACAGTAGCTCCTCTTCAGTCCAATACACTGTACTTGCTGGGAACAGACGCGAGTGCTGTTTGCACCGTGTATATCAACGGGAGCGCAATAGTGACTTTCCTTACCAGAAAACAACTCTAGCTCGTAGGACCAAAAACTGCATGTGATTCAACTCCATTTAGGACTGGGAAACAAACTCTGGCTGGCCTTACAAGAAACACACTCTGCTTTTGATAAAAGAGCACTCTTCTACTCTACTGTGTTTCCTATAGGGCCAGTACAGTGAGCTTGCTCAGAACAAAAGAACTGTGCTTCCTACACAAATGGCCATATCCAGTTCAATTCTGCTTAGGAAACTGACAAGAACAGTAGCTTCTCTTCACTCCAATACACTCTACTTGCTGGGAACACATGCGATTGCTATTTGCACTGTGTTTGGCAATGGGAGCGCAATAGTGACTTTCGTTACCAGAAAACAATTCTTGCGCGTAGGACCAAAAACTGCATGTGATTCAACTCCATTTAGGACTGGGAAACAAACTCTGGCTCGCCTTACAAGAAACACACTCTGCTTTTGATAAAAGAGCACTCTTCTACTCTACTGTGTTTCCTATAGGGCCAGAACAGTGAGCTTGCTCAGAACAAAAGAACTGTGCCTCCTACACACACGGGCCATATCTAGTTCAACTCTGCTTAGGAAACTGACGAGAACCGTAGCTCCTCTTCAGTGCAATACACTGTACTTGCTGGGAACAGATGCGAGTGCTATTTGCACTGTGTACAGAAATGGGAACACAATAGTGACTCTTCTTACCAGAAAACAACTCTTGCTCGTAGGAAAAGAAACTGCATGTGATTCAACTCCTTTTAGGACTGGGAAACAAATGCTATCTTGCCTTTCAAGAAACACACTCTGCTTTTGAGAAAAGAGCACTCTTGTACTCTACTGTGTTTCCTATAGGGCCAGTACAGTGAGATTGCTCAGAACAAAAGAACTGTGCTTCCTACACAAATGGCCATATCCTGTACAATTCTGCTTAGGAAACTGACAAGAACAGTAGCTCCTCTTCAGTCCAATACACTGTACTTGCTGGGAACAGATGCGAGTGCTATTTGCACTGTGTTTGGCAATGGGAGCACAATAGTGACTTTCCTTACCAAAAAACAACTCTTGCGCATAGGACCAAAAACTGCATGTGATTCAACTCCATTGGGGACTGGGAAACAAACACCAGCTCGCCTGACAAGAAACATACTCTGCTTTTGAGAAAAGAGCACTCTTCTACTCTACTGTGTTTCCTATAGGGCCAGAACAGTGAGCTTGCTCAGAACAAAAGAACTGTGCTTCCTGCACACACGGGCCATATCTAGTTCAGTTCCTCTTTAGTCCAATACACTGTACTTGCTGGAAACAGATGCGAGTGCTTTTTGCACTGTGTACGGCATTGGGAGCGCAATAGTGACTCTTTTTACCAGAAAACAACACTTGCTCATAGGACCAGAAAACAACTCTTGCTCGTAGGCCCAGAAACTGCATGTGATTCAACTCCATTTAGGACTGGGAAACAAATGCTATCTCGCCTTACAAGAAACACACTCTGCTTTTGAGAAAAGAGCACTCTTGTACTCTACTGTGTTTCCTATAGGGCCAGAACAGTGAGCTTGCTCAGAACAAAGAAATGTGCTTCATACACACACGGGCCATATCTAGTTCAATTCTGCCTAAGAAACTGACAAGAATAGTAGCTCCTCTTCAGTCCAATACACTGTACTTGCTGGAAACAGACGCGAGTGCTCTTTGAACTGTGTATGTCAACGGGAGCACAATAGTGACTTTCCTTACCAGAAAAAAACTCTTGCTCGTAGGACCAAAAACTGCATGTGATTCAACTCCATTTAGGACTGGGATTCAAACTCTGGCTCGCCTTACAAGAAACACACTCTGCTTTTGAGAAAAGAGCACTCTTCTACTCTACTGTGTTACCTATAGGGCCAGTACAGTGTGCTTGCTCAGAACAAAAGAACTGCGCTTCCTACACAAATGGTCATATCCAGTTCAACCCTGCTCAGGAAAATGACAAGAACAGTAGCTCCTCTTCAGTCCAATACACTGTACTTGCTAGGAACAGTTGCCAGTGCTATTTGCACTGTGTATGACAATGGGAGCGCAATAGTGACTCTTCTTACCACAAAACAACTCTTGCTCGTAGGACCAGAAACTGCATGTGATTCAACTCCATTTAGGACTGGGAAACAAATGCTATCTCGCCTTACAAGAAACACACTCTGCTTTTGAGAAAAGAGCACTCTTGTACTCTACTGTGTTTCCTATAGGGCCAGAACAGTGAGCTTGCTCAGAACAAAAGAAATGTGCCTCCTACACACACGGGCCATATGTAGTTCCACTCTGCTTAGGAAACTGACGAGAACCATAGCTCCTCTTCAGTCCAATAAACTGTACTTGCTCGGAACAGACGCGAGTGCTATTTGGACTGTGTACAGAAATGGGAACACAATAGTGACTCTTCGTACCAGAAAACAAGTCAGGCTCTTAGGACCTGAAACTGCATGTGATTCAACTCCACTTAGGACTGGGAAACAAACGCTAGTTTGCCTTACAAGAAACAAGCTCTGCTTTTGAGAAAAGGGCACACTTCTACTCTACTGTGTTTCCTATGGGGTCTGAACAGTGAGCTTGCTCAGAACAAAAGAACTGTGCTTCCTACACACACGGGCCATATCTAGTTCAATTCTGCCTAGGAAACTGACAAGAACAGTAGATCCCCTTCAGTCCAATACACTGTACTTGCTGGGAACAGACGCCAGTGCTATTTGCACTGTGTATGACAATGGGAGCACAATAGTGACTCTTCTTACCACAAAACAACTCTTGCTCCTAGGACCAGAAACTGCATGTTATTCAAATCCATTTAGGACTAAGAAACAAACGTTAGCTCGCCTTACAAGAAACACACTATGCTTTTGAGAAAAGAGTACTCTTCTACTCTACTGTGTTTCCTATAGGACCAGAACAGTGAGCTTGCTCAGAACAAAAGAACTGTGCTTCCTATACACACGGGCCGTATCTAGTTCAACTCTGCTTAGGAAACTGACAAGAACAGTAGCTCCTATTCAGTCCAATACACCGTACTTGATTGGAACAGACGCAAGTGCTATTTGTACTGTGTATGGCATTGGGAGCGCAATAGTGACTCTTCTTACCAAAAAATAACTCTACTCGTAGGACCAGAAACTGCATGTGATTCAAATTCATTTAGGACTGGGAAACAAAAGCTAGCTCGCCTTACAAGAAATACACTCTGCTTTTGAGAAAAGAGCACTCTTCTTCTCTACTATGTGTCCTATGGGGTCCGAACAGTGAGCTTGCTCAGAACAAAAGAAATGTGCTTCCTATGCACACGGGCCATATCTAGTTCCACTCTGCTTAGGCAACTGACAAGAACAGTAGCTCCTCTTCAGTCCAATACACTGTACTTGCTGGGAACAAACGCGAGTGCTATTTGCACTGTGTAAGTCAACGGGAGCGCAATAGTGACTTTCCTTCCCTGAAAACAACTCTTGCTCGTAGGACCAAAAACTGCATGTGATTCAACTCCATTTAGGACTGGGAAACAAACACTGGCTCGCCTTACAAGAAACACACTCTGCTTTTGAGAAAAGAGCACTCTTCTACTCTACTGTGTTTCCTATAGGGCCAGTACAGTGAGCTTGCTCAGAACAAAAGAACTGTGCTTCCTACACAAATGGCCATATCCTGTACAATTCTGCTTAGGAAACTGACAAGAACAGTAGCTCCTCTTCAGTCCAATACACTGTACTTGCTGGGAACAGATGCGAGTGCTATTTGCACTGTGTTTGGCAATGGGAGCACAATAGTGACTTTCCTTACCAAAAAACAACTCTTGCGCATAGCACCAAAACTGCATGTGATTCAACTCCATTGGGCACTGGGAAACAAACACCAGCTCGCCTGACAAGAAACATACTCTGCTTTTGAAAAAAGAGCACTCTTCTACTCTACTGTGTTTCCTATAGGGCCAGAACAGTGAGCTTGCTCAGAACAAAAGAACTGTGCTTCCTGCACACACGGGCCATATCTAGTTCAACTCTGCTTAGGAAACTGACAAGAACAGTAGCTCCTCTTCAGTCCAATACACTGTACTTGCTGGGAACAGACGCGAGTGCTTTTTGCACTGTGTACGGCATTGGGAGCACAATAGTGACTCTTTTTACCAAAAAACAACACTTGCTCATAGGACCAGAAAACAACTCTTGCTCGTAGGACCAGAAACTGCATGTGATTCAACTCCATTTAGGACTGGGAAACAAATGCTATCTCGCCTTACAAGAAACACACTCTGCTTTTGAGAAAAGAGCACTCTTCTACTCTACTGTGTTTCCTATAGGGCCAGTACAGTGAGCTTGCTCAGAACAAAAGAACTGTGTTTCCTACACAAATGGCCATATCCAGTTCAATCCTGCTTAGGAAACTGACAAGAACAGTAGCTCCTCTTCAGTCCATACACTGTACTTGCTGGGAACAGATGCGAGTGCTATTTGCACTGTGTTTGGCAACGGGAGCGCAATAGTGACTTTCGTTACCAGAAAACAACTCTTGCGTGTAGGACCAGAAACTGCATGGGATTCAACTCCATTTCTGACTGTGAAACAAACACCAGCTCGCCTTACAAGAAATATACTCTGCTTTTGAGAAAAGAGCACTCTTCTATTCTACTGTGTTTCCTATAGGGCCAGAACAGTGAGCTTGCTCAGAACAAAAGAACTGTGCTTCCTACACATACGGCCATATCTAGTTCAACTCTGCTTAGGAAACTGACGAGAATAGTAGCTCCTCTTCAGTCCAATACACTGTACTTGCTGGGAACAGACGCGAGTGCTATTTGCACTGTGTACAGCAATGGGAACACAATAGTGACTCTTCTTACCAGAAAACAACTCTGGCTCTTAGGACCAGAAACTGCATGTGATTCAATTCCACTTAGGACTGAGAAACAAACGCTAGCTTGCCTTATAAGAAACAAGCTCTGCTTTTGAGAAAAGGGCACACTTCTACTCTACTGTGTTTCCTATAGAGCCAGAAGAGTGAGCTTGCTCAGAACAAAAGAAATGTGGTTCATACACACGGGCCATATCTAGATCAACTCTGCTTAGGAACCTGACAAGAACAATTGATCCTCTTCAGTCCAATACACTGTACATGCTGGGAACAAATGCCAGTGCTATTTGCCCTGTGTATGACAATGTGAGCTCAATAGTGACTCTTCTTACCAGAAAACAACTCTTGCTTGTAGGACCAGAAACTGCATGTGATTCAACTCAATTTAGGTCTGGGAAGCAAACGCTATCTCGCCTTACAAGAAACACAATCTGCTTTTGAGAAAAGAGCAATGTTTTTCCTATGGGGTTCGCACAGTGAGCTTGCTCAAAACAAAAGAACTGTCCTTCCTATACACAGGGGACATATCTAGTTAAACTCTGCTTAGGAAACTGACAAGAACAGTAGCTCCTCTTCAGTCCAATACACTGTACTTGCTGGGAACAGAAGTGAGTGCTATTTGCGCTGTGTATGGCAAAGGGAGCGCAATAGTGACTTTCCTTACCAGAAAACAACTCTTGCTCGTATGACCAAAAACTGCATGTGATTCAACTCCATTTAGGACTGGGAAACAAACGCTAGCTCACCTTGCAAGAAACACACTCTGCTTTTGAGAAAAGAGCACTGTTCTACTCTACTGTGTTTCCTATAGGGCCAGAACAGTGAGATTGCTCAGAACAAAAGAACTGTGCTTCCTACACATATGGCCATATCTAGTAAAATTCTGCTTGGGAAACTGAAAAGAACAGTAGATCCTCTTCAGTCCAATACACTGTACATGCTGGGAACAGACGCCAGTGCTATTTGCCCTGTGTATGACAATGGGAGGGCAATAGTGACACTTCTTACCAGAAAACAACTCTTGCTTTTAGGACCAGAAACTGCTCGTGATTCAACTCCATTTAGGACTGGGAAACAAATGCTAGCTCGCCTTACAAGAAACACACTATGCTTTTGAGAAACGAGTACTCTTCTACTCTACTGTGTTTCCTATAGGGCCAGAACAGTGAGCTTGCTAAGAACAAAAGAACTGTGCTTCCTACGCACACGGGCCATATCTAGTTCAACTCTGCATCGGAAACTGACAAGAACAGTAGATCCTCTTCAGTCCAATACACTGTACATGCTGGGAACAGACGCCAGTGCTATTTGCCCTGTTTATGACAATGGGAGTGCAATAGTGACTCTTCTTACCAGAAAACCACTCTTGCTCGTAGGACCAAAAACTGCATGTGATTCAACTCCATTTAGGACTGGGAAACAAACGCTAGCTCGCCTTACAAGAAACACACTCTGCTTTTGAGAAAAGAGCACTCTTCTACTCTACTGTGTTTCTTATAGGGCCAGTACAGTGAGCTTGCTCAGAACAAAAGAACTGTGCTTCCTACACAAATGGCATTATCCAGTTCAATTCTGCTTAGGAAACTGACAAGAACAGTAGCTCCTCTTCAGTCCAATACACTGTACTTGCTGGGAACAGATGCGAGTGCTATTTGCACTGTGTTTGGCAATGGGAGCGCAATAGTGACTTTCCTTACCAGAAAACAACTCTTGAGTGTAGGACCAAAAGCTACATGTGATTCAACTCCATTTAGGACTGGGAAACAAACGCTAGCTCGCCTTACGAGAAACACAGTCTGCTTTTGAGAAAAGAGCACTCTTCTACTCTAATGTGTTTCCGATAGGGCCAGAACAGTGAGCTTGCTCAGAAAAAAGGAAGTGTGCTTCCTACACACACGGGCCATATCTAGTTCAACTCTACTTAGGAAACTGAAAGAACAGTAGCTCCTCTTCAGTCCAATACACTGTACTTAATGGGAACAGATGCGAGTGTTATTTGCACTGTGTATGGCAATGGGAGCACAATAGTGACTTTCCTTACCAGAAAACAACTCTTGCTCATAGGACCAAAAACTGCATGTGATTCAACTCCATTTAGGACAGGGAAACAAACACTAGCTCGCCTTACAAGAAACACATTCTGCTTTTGAGTAAAGATCACTCTTCTACTCTACTGTATTTCCTATAGGGCCAGAACAGTGAGCTTGCTCAGAACAAAAGAACTGTGCTTCCTACACACACGGCCATATCTATTTCAATTCTGCTTAGAAAAATGACAATAACAGTAGATCCTCCTCAGTCCAATACACTGTACATGCTGGGAACAGACGCCAGTGCTATTTGTAATTTGTATGACAATTGGAGCGCAATAGTGACTCTTCTTACCAGAAGACAACTCTTGCTTGTAGGACCAGAAACTGCATGGGATTCAACTCCATTTCTGACTGGGAAACAAACACTTGCTCGCCTTATAAGAAACACACTCTGCTTTTGAGAAAAGAGCACTCTTCTACTCTACTGTGTTTCCTATGGGACCCGAACAGTGAGCTTGCTCAGAAAAAAAGAACTGTGCTTCCTACACACACGGGCCATATCTAGTTCAACTCTGCTTAGGAAACTGACAAGAACAGTAGCTCCTCTTCAGTCCAATACACTGTACTTGCTGGGAAGAGACGCCAGTGCTATTTGCACTGTGTATGGCAATGGGAGCGCAATAGTGACTCTTCTTTCCGGAAATCAACTCTTGCTCGTAGGACCAAAAACTGCATGTGATTCAACTCCATTTAGGACTGGGAAACAAACGCTAGCACCCCTTACAAGAAACACACTCTGATTTTGAGAAAAGAGCACTCTTCTACTCTACTGTGTTTCCTATACAGCCAGAACAATGAGCTTGCTCAGAACAAAAGAATTGTGCTTCCTACCAACACGGGCCATATCTAAATTAATTCTGCATAGGAACCTGACAAGGACAGTAGATCCTCTTCAGTCCAATACACTGTACATGCTGGGAACAGATGCCAGTGCTATTTTACCTGTGTATGTCAATGGGAGCGCAATAGTGACTCTTCTTACCAGAAAACAACTCTTGCTAGTAGGACCAGAAACTGCATGTGATTCAACTCCATTTAGGACTGAAAAACAAACGCTAGCTCGCCTTACAAGAAACACACTCTGCTTTTGAAAAAAGGGCACTCTTCTACTCTACTGTGTTTCCTATAGGGCCAAAACAGTGAGCTTGCTCAGAACAAAAGAACTGTGCTTCCTACACACACGGCCATATCTAGTTCAATTCTGCTTAGGAAACTGACAAGAACAGTAGATCCTCTTCAGTCCAATACACTGTACATGCTGGGAATAGAAGCCAGTGCTATTTGCCCTGTGTATTACAATGGGAGCGCAATAGTGACACTTCTTACCAGAAAACAACTCTTGCTCGTAGGAACAGAAACTGCATGTGATTTTACTCCATTTAGGACTGGGAAACAAACGCTAGCTCGTCTTACAAGAAACACACTCTGCTTTTAGGAAAGGGCACTCTTCTACTCTAATGTTTTTCGTATAGAGCCAGAAGAGTGACCTTGCTCAGAACAAAAGAACTGTGCTTCCAAAACACACCGACTATATTTAGTTCAATATGCTTAGGAAACTGACAAGAACAGTAGCTCCTCTTCAGTCCAATACACTGTACTTGCTGGGAACTGATGCGAGTGCTATTTGCACTGTGTATGGCAATGGGAGCGCAATAGTGACTCTTCTTTCCAGAAAACAACACTTGATCGTAGCACCAAAAACTGCATGTGATTCAACTCCATTTAGGACTGGGAAACAAACGCTAGCTCGCCTTACAAGAAACACACTCTGCTTTTGAGAAAAGAGCACTCTTCTTCTCTACTGTGTTTCCTATAGGGCCAGAACAGTGAGCTTGCTCAGAACAAAAGAACTGTGCTTCCTACACACACGGACCATATCTAGATCAATTCTGCATAGGAAACTGACAAGGACAGTAGATCCTCTTCAGTCCAATACACTGTAATTGCTGGGAACAGACGCGAGTGCCATTTGCCCTGTGTATGACAATGGGAGCTCAATAGTGACTCTTCTTACCAGAAAACAACTCTTGCTCATAGGATCAGAAACTGCATGTGATTCAACTCCATTTAGGATTGGGAAACAAACGCTAGCTCGCCTTGCAAGAAACCCACTCTGCTTTTGAGAAAAGAGCACTCTTCTACTCTACTGTGTTTCCTATAGAGCCAAAACAGTGAGCTTGCTCAGAACAAAAGAACGGTGCTTCCTAGACACACGGCCATATCTGGTTCAATTCTGCTTAGGAAACTGACAAGAACAGTAGATCCTCTACAGTCTAATATACTGTCCATGCTGGGAATAGACGCCAGTGCTATTTGCCTTGTGTATGAAAATGGGAGAGCAATAGTGACTCTTCTTACCATAAAACAACTCTTGCTCGTAGGACCAGAAACTGCATGTGATTCAACTACATTTAGTACTGGGAAACAAACGCTAGCTCGCCTTACAAGAAACACACTCTGCTTTGAGAAAAGAGCACTCTTCTACTCTGCTGTGTTTCCTATAGGGCCAGAACAGTGAGCTTGCTCAGAAAAAAAGATCTGTGCTTCTTACACACACGGGCCATATCTAGTTCAACTCTACTTAGGAAACTGAAAGAACAGTAGCTCCTCTTCAGTCCAATACACTGTACTTAATGGGAACAGATGCGAGTGCTATTTGCAGTTTGTATGGCAATGGGAGCACAATAGTGACTTTCCTTACCAGAAAACAACTCTTGTTCGTAGGACCAAAAACTGCATGTGATTCAACTCCATTTAGGACTGGGAAACAAACACTAGCTCGCCTTACAAGAAACACACTCTGCTTTTGAGAAAAGATCACTCTTCTACTCTACTGTGTTTCCTATAGGGCCAGAACAGTGAGCTTGCTCAGAACAAAAGAACTGTGCTTCCTACAAACACGGCCATATCTAGTTCAATTCTGCTTAGGAAACGGACAATAACAGTAGATCCTCTTCAGTCCAATACATTGTACTTGATGGTAACTGACGCGAGTGCTATTTGCACTGTGTGTGGCAATGGGAACACAACAGTGACTCTTCTTACCAGAAAACAACTCTTGCTCGTAGGACCAGAAACTGCATGTGATTCAACTCCATTTAGAACTGGGAAACAAACGCTAGCTCAACTTACAATAAACACACTCTGCTTTTGAGAAAAGAGAGCTTTTCTAGTCTACTGTGTTTCCTACGGTGTCCGAACAGAGAGCTTGCTCAGAACAAAAGAACTGTGCTTCCTACACACACGGGCCATATCTAGTTCAACTCTGCTTAGGAAACTGACAAGAACAGTAGCTCCTCTTCAGTCCAATACACTGTACTTGCTGGGAACAGACGCCAGTGCTATTTGCACTGTGTATGGCAATGTGAGCGCAATAGTGACTCTTCTTTCCAGAAAACAACTCTTGCTCATGGGACCAAAAAGTGCATGTGATTCAACTCCATTTAGGACTGGGAAACAAATGCTATATCGCCTTACAAGAAACACACTGTGCTTTTGAGAAAAGAGCACTCTTCTACTCTACTGTGTTTCCTATACAGCCAAAACAGTGAGCTTGCTCAGAACAAAAGAACTGTGCTTCCTACACACACAGCCATATCTGGTTCAATTCTGCTTAGGAAACTGAAAGAACAGTAGCTCCTCTTCAGTCCAATACACTGTACATGCTGGGAATAGACGCCAGTGCTTTTTGCCTTGTGTATGACAATGGGAGTCCAATAGTGACTCTTCTTACCAGAAAACAACTCTTGCTCGTAGGACCAGAAACTGCATGTGATTAAACTCCATTTAGGACTCAGAAACAAACACTAGCTCGCTTTACAAGAAACACACTCTGCTTTTGAGAAAAGAGCACTCTTCTACTCTAATGTGTTTCCTATAGGGCCAGAAAAGTGAGCTTGCTCAGAACAAAAGAACTGTGCTTCCTACACACACCGATTATATCTAGTTCAACTCTGCTTAGGAAACTGAAAAGAACAGTAGCTCCTCTTCAGTCCAATACACTGTACTTGCTGGGAACAGACGCCAGTGCTATTTGCACTGTGTATGGCAATGGGAGCACAATAGTGACTCTTCTTTCCAGAAAACAAATCTTGCTCGAAGGACCAAAAACTGCATGTGATTCAATTCCATTTAGGACTGGGAAACAAATACTAGCTCACCTTACAAGAAACTTACTCTGCTTTTGGGAAAAGAGCACTCTTCTACTCTACTGTGTTTCCTGTAGGGCCAGAACAGTGAGCTTTCTCAGAACAAAAGATCTGTGCTTCCTACACACAGAGGCCTTATCTAGATCAAGTCTGCATAGGAAACTGACAAGGACAGTAGATCCTCTTCAGTCCAATACACTGTATGCTGGGAAGAGACGCCAGTGATATTTGCCCTGTGTATGACAATGGGAGCACTATAGTGACTCTTCTTACCAGAAAACAACTCTTGCTCATAGGAACAGAAACTACATGTGATTCAACTCCATTTAGGACTGGGAAACAAACGATAGCTCGCCTTACAAGAAACACACTCTGCTTTTGTGAAAAGAACACTCTTCTACTCTACTGTGTTTCTTATGGGGTCCGAACTGTGAGCTTGCTCAGAACAAAAGAATTGTGCTTCCTACACACACAGCCATATCTGGTTCAATTCTGCTTAGGAAAATTACAAGAACAGTAGATCCTCTTCAGTCCAATACACTGTACATGCTGGGAATAGACGCCAGTGCTTTTTGCCCTGTGTATGAAAATGGGAGTGCAATAGTGACTCTTCTTACCAGAAAACAACTCTTGCTCATAGGACCCGAAACTGCATGTGATTAAACTCCATTTAGGACTTGGAAACAAACACTAGCTCGCCTTACAAGAAACACACTCTGCTTTTGAGAGAAGAGCACTCTTCTACTCTAATGTGTTTCCTAGGGGGCCAGAAAAGTGAGCTTGCTCAGAATAAAAGAACTGTGCTTCCTACACACACCGACTATATCTAGTTCAACTCTGCTTAGGAAACTGAAAAGAACAGTAGCTCCTCTTCAGTCCAATACACTGTACTTGCTCGGAGCAGACGCCAGTGCTATTTGCACTGTGTATGGCAATGGGAGCGCATTAGTGTCGCTTCTTTCCAGAAAACAAATCTTGCTCGTAGGACCAAAAACTGCATGTGATTCAATTCCATTTAGGACTGGGAAACAAATACGAGCTCGCCTTACAAGAAACACACTCTGCTTTTGGGAAAAGAGCACTCTTCTTCTCTACTGTGTTTCCTATAGGGCCATAACAGTGAGCTTGCTCAGAACAAAAGAAATGTGCTTCCTACACACAGGGCCATATCTAGTTCAATTCTGTTTAGGAAACTGACAAGAACAGTAGATCCTCTTCAGTCCAATACACTGTACATGCTGGGAATAGACGCCAGTGCTATTTGCCCTGTGTATGACAATGGGAGCGCAATAGTGACTCTTCTTACCAGAAAACAACTCTTGCTCGTAGGACCAGAAACTGCATGTGATTTTACTCCATTTAGGACTGGGAAACAAACGCTAGCTTGCCTTACAGGAAACACGCTCTGCTTTTGAGAAAAGAGCACTCTTCTACTCTAAAGTGTTTCCCATAGAGCCAGAAGAGTGAGCTTGCTCAGAACAAAAGAACTGTGCTTCCTACACACACCGACTATATTTAGTTCAACTCTGCTTAGGAAACTGACAAGAACAGTAGATCCTCTTCAGTCAAATACACTGCACATGCTGGGAACAGACGCCAGTGCTATTTGCCCTGTGTATAGCAATGGGATCGCAATAGTGACTCTTCTTACCAGAGAACATTTCTTGCTCGTAGGACCAGAAACTGCATGTGATTTTACTCCATTTAGGACTGGGAAACAAACGCTAGCTTGCCTTACAAGAAACACACTCTGCTTTTGAGAAAAGAGCAGTCTTCTATTCTAATGTGATTCCTACAGGGCCAGAAGAGTGAGATTGCTCAGAAAAAAAGAACTGTGCCTCCTAACACACCGACTATATTTAGTTCAACTCTGCTTAGGAAACTGACAAGAACAGTAGATCCTCTTCAGTCCAATACACTGCACAGGCTGGGAAGAGACGCCAGTGCTATTTGCCCTGTGTATGACAATGGGAGCGCAACAGTGACTCTTCTTTCCAGAAAACAACTCTTGCTCATAGGACCAAAAACTGCATGTGATTCAACTCCTTTTAGGACTGGGAAACAAACGCTAGTTCTCCTTACAAGAAACACACTCTGCTTTTGAGAAAAGAGCACTCTTCTACTCTACAGTGTTTCCTATGGGGTCCGAACAGTGAGCTTGCTCAGAACAGAAGAAGTGTGCTTCCTACACACGGGCCATATCCAGTTCAACTCTGTTTAGGAAACTGACAAGAACAGTAGCTCCTCTTCAGTCCAATACACTGTACTTGCTGGGAACAGACGTGAGTGCTATTTGCACTGTGTATGACAATGGGAGCGCAATAGTGACTCTTCTTACCAGAAAACAACTCTTGCTTGTAGGACCAGAAACTGCATGTGATTTTACTCCATTTAGGACTGCGAAACAAACGCTAGCTCCCTTACAAGAAACACACTCTGCTTTTGAGAAAAGAGCACTCTTCTACTCTACTGTGTTTCCTAAAGGGCCAAAACAGTGAGCTTGCTCAGAACAAAAGAACTGTGCTTCCTACACACACGGCCATATCTAGTTCAATTCTGCTTAGGAAACTGACAAGAATAGTAGATCCTCTTTAGTACAATACACTGTACTTCCTGCGAACAGACGCGAGTGCTATTTGCACTGTATATGGCAATGGGAGCGTAAAGGTGACTCTTCTTACCAGAAAACATCTCTTGCTCGTGGGACCAGAAACTGCATGGGATTCAACTCCATTTCTGACTCGGAAACAAACACTAGCTCGCCTTACAAGAAACACACTCTGCTTTTGAGAAAAGAGCACTCTTCTACTCTACTGTGTTTCCTATGGGATCCGAACAGTGAGCTTGCTCAGAACAAAAGAACTATGCTTCCTACACACACGGGCCATATCTAGTTCAACTCTGTTTAGGAAACTGACAAGAACAGTAGCTCCTCTTCAGTCCAATACACTGTACTTGCTGGGAACAGACGCGAGTGCTATTTGCTCTGTGTATGGAAATGGGAGCGCAATAGTGACTTTTTTTACAGAAAACAACTCTTGCTCATGGGACCAAAAACTTCATGTGATTCAACTCCTTTTAGGACTGGGAAACAAACGCTAGCTCTCCTTACAAGAAACACACTCTTCTTTTGAGAAAAGAGCACTCTTCTACTCTACTGTGTTTCCTATAGAGCCAAAACAGTGAGCTTGCTCAGAACAAAAGAACTGTGCTTCCTAGACACACGGCCATATCTGGTTCAATTCTGCTTAGGAAACTGACAAGAACAGTAGATCCTCTACAGTCTAATACACTGTACATGCTGGGAATAGACGCCAGTGCTATTTGCCTTGTGTATGACAATGGGAGCGCAATATTGTCTCTTCTTACCAGAAAACAACTCTTGCTCGTAGGACCAGAAACTGCATGTGATTCAACTCCATTTAGGACTGGGAAACAAACGCTAGCTCGCCTTACAAGAAACACACTCTGCTTTTGAGAAAAGAGCACTCTTCTACTCTACTGTGTTTCTTATGGGGTCCGAACTGTGAGCTTGCTCAGAACAAAAGAACTGTGCTTCCTACACACACGGGCCATATCTAGTTCAATTCTGTTTAGGAAACTGACAAGAACAGTAGATCCTCTTCAGTCCAATACACTGTACATGCTGGGAATAGACGCCAGTGCTATTTGCCCTGTGTATGACAATGGGAGCGCAATAGTGACTTTTCTTACCAGAAAACAACTTTTGCTCGTAGGAACAGAAACTGCATGTGATTTTACTCCATTTAGGACTGGGAAACAAACGTTAGCTTGCCTTACAGGAAACACACTCTGCTTTTGAGAAAAGAGCCCTCTTCTACTCTAATGTGTTTCCTATAGGGCCAGAAGAGTGAGCTTGCTCAGAACAAAAGAACTGTGCTTCCTACACACACCGACTATATTTAGTTCAACTCTGCTTAGGAAACTGACAAGAACAGTAGATCCTCTTCAGTCAAATACACTGCACATGCTGGGAACAGACGCCAGTGCTATTTGCCCTGTGTATAGCAATGGGATCGCAATAGTGACTCTTCTTTCCAGAAAACAACTCTTGCTCATAGGACCAGAAAATGCATGTGATTCAACTCCATTTAGAACCGGGAAAAAAACGCTTGCTTGCATTACAAGAAACACACTCTGCTTTTGAGAAAAGAGCACACTTCTACTCTAATGTGTTTCCTATAGGGCGACAACAGTGAGCTTGCTCAGAAAAAAGAACTGTGCTTCCTAAACACACCGACTATATCTAGTTCAACTCTGCTTAGGAAACTGACAAGAACAGTAGATCCTCTTCAGTCCAATACACTGTACTTGATGGTAACAGACGCAAGTGCTATTTGCACTGTGTGTGGCATTGGGAGCGCAATAGGGACTTTCCTTACCAGAAAACAACTCTTGCTCGTAGGACCAGAAACTGCATGTGATTCAACTCCATTTAGAACTGGGAAACAAACGCTAGCTCACCTTACAATAAACACACTCTGCTTTTGAGAAAAGAGAGCTTTTCTAGTCTACTGTGTTTCCTACGGTGTCCGAACAGTGAGCTTGCTCTGAAAAAAAGAACCGTGCTTCCTACACACACGGGCCATATCTAGTTCAACTGTGCTTAGGAAACTGACAAGAACAGTAGCTCCTCTTCAGTCCAATACACTGTACCTCCTGGGAAGAGACGCCAGTGCTATTTGCACTGTGTATGGCAATGTGAGCACAATAGTGACTCTTCTTTCCAGAAAACAACTCTTGCTCATGGGACCAAAAAGTGCATGTGATTCAACTCCATTTAGGACTGGGAAACAAATGCTAGATCGCCTTACAAGAAACACACTGTGCTTTTGAGAAAAGAGCACTCTTCTACTCTACTGTGTTTCCTATAGAGCCAAAACAGTGAGCTTGCTCAGAAAAAAAGAACTGTGCTTCCTACACACACGGCCATATCTAGTTCAATTCTGCTTAGGAAACTGCCAAGAATAGTAGATCCTCTTCAGTCCCATAAACTGTACTTGCTGGGAACAGACGCCAGTGCTATTTGCACAGTGTATGGCAATGGGAGCGCAATAGTGACTCTTTTTTTCAGAAAACAACTCTTGCTCATGGGACCCAAAACCTCATGAGATTCAACTCCATTTAGGACTGGGAAACAAAAGCTAGCTCGCCTTACAAGAAACACACTCTGCTTTTGAGAAAAGAGCACTCTTCTACTCTACTGTGTTTACTATAGAGCCAGAATAGTGAGCTTGCTCAGAACAAAAGAACTGTGCTTCCTACACACACAGCCATATCTGGTTCAATTCTGCTTAGGAAAATGACAAGAACAATAGATCCTCTTCAGTCCAATACACTGTACATGCTGGGAATAGACGCCAGTGCTTTTTGCCTTGTGTATGACAATGGGAGTGCAATAGTGACTCTTCTTACCAGAAAACAACTCTTGCTCGTAGGACCATAAACTGCATGTGATTAAACTCCATTTAGGACTCGGAAACAAACACTAGCTCGCCTTACAAGAAACACACTCTGCTTTTGAGAAAAGAGCACTCTTCTACTCTAATGTGTTTCCAATAGGGCCAGAAAAGTGAGCTTGCTCAGAATAAAAGAACTGTGCTTCCTACACATACCGACTATATCTCGTTCAACTCTGCTTAGGAAACTGCAAAGAACAGTAGCTCCTCTTCAGTCCAATACACTGTACTTGCTGGGAACAGACGCCAGTGCTATTTGCACTGTGTATGGCAATAGGAGCGCAATAGTGACTCCTCTTTCCAGAAAACAAATCTTGCTCGTAGCACCAAAAACTGCATGTGATTCAATTCCATTTAGGACTGGGAAACAAATACCAGCTCGCCTTACAAGAAACACAGTCTGCTTTTGGGAAAAGAGCACTCTTCTACTCTACTGTGTTTCCTATAGGGCCAGAACAGTGAGCTTGCTCAGAACAAAAGAACTGTGCGTCCTACACACAGGGGCCATATCTAGATCAAGTCTGCATAGGAAACTGACAAGGACAGTAGATCCTCTTCAGTCCAATACACTGTATGCTGGGAAAAGACGCCAGTGATATTTGCCCTGTGTATGACAATGGGAGCACTATAGTGACTCTTCTTACCAGAAAACAACTCTTGCTCGTAGGAACAGAAACTGCATGTGATTCAACTCCATTTAGGACTGGGAAACAAACGCTAGCTCGCCTTACAAGAAACACACTCTGTTTTTGAGAAAAGAGCACTCTTCTACTCAACTGTGTTTCCTATAGGGCCAAAACAGTGAGCTTCCTCAGAACAAAAGAACTGTGCTTCCTACACACACGGCCATATCTAGTTCAATTCTGCTTAGGAAACTGACAAGAACAGTAGATCCACTTGAGTCCAATACACTGTACATGCTGGGAATAGACGACAGTGCTATTTGCCCTGTGTATGACAATGGGAGCGCAATAGTGACTTTTCTTACCCGAAAACAACTCTTGCTCGTAGGACCAGAAACTGCATGTGATTTTACTCCATTTAGGACTGGGAAACAAACGTTAGCTTGCCTTACAGGAAACACACTCTGCTTTTGAGAAAAGAGCACTCTTCTACTCTAATGTGTTTCCTGTAGGGCCAGAAGAGTGAGCTTGCTCAGAACAAAAGAACTGTGCTTCCTACACACACCGACTATATTTAGTTCAACTCTACTTAGGAAACTGACAAGAACAGTAGATCCTCTTCAGTCAAATACACTGTACATGCTGGGAACAGACGCCAGTGCTATTTGCCCTGTGTATAGCAATGGGAGCGCAATAGTGACTCTTCTTTCCAGAAAACAACTCTTGCTCATAGGACCAAAAACTGCATGGGATTCAACTCCATTTAGGACTGGGAAACAAACGCTAGCTTGCCTTACAAGAAACACACTCTGCTTTTGAGAAAAGAGCACTCTTCTACTCTACTACGTTTCCTATGGGATCCGAACAGTGAGCTTGCTCAGAACAGAAGAAGTGTGCTTCCTACACAAGGGCCATATCCAGTTCAACTCTGCTTAGGAAACTGACAAGAACAGTAGCTCATCTTCAGTCCAATACACTGTACTTGCTGGGAACAGACTCCAGTGCTATTTGCACTGTGTATGGCAATGGGAGCGCAATAGTGACTTTCCTTACCAGAAAACAACTCTTGCTCGTAGGACCAGAAACTGCATGGGATTCAACAACATTTAGGACTGGGAAACAAACACTAGCTCGCCTTACAAGAAATACACTCTGCTTTTGAGAAAAGAACACACTTCTACTCTACTGTGTTTCCTATAGGGTCCGAAGAGTGAGCTTGCTCAGAACAAAAGAACTGTGCTTCCTACACACACGGGCCATATCTAATCCAACTCTTCTTACGAAACTGACAAGAACAGTAGATCCTCTTCAGTCCAATACACTGTACTTGATGGAAACAGACGCGAGTGCTATTTGCACTGTGTGTGGCAATGGGAGCGCAATAGTGACTTTCCTTACCAGAAAACAACTCTTGCTCGTAGGACCAGAAACTGCATGAGATTCAACTCCATTTAGAACTGGGAAACAAACGCTACCTCGCCTTACAATAAACACACTCTTCTTTTGAGAAAAGACAACTCATCTACTCTACTGTGTTTCATATGGGGTCCGAACAGTGAGCTAGCTCCAAACAAAAGAACCATGCTTCCTACACACACGAGCCATATCTAGTTCAACTCTGCTTAGGAAACTGACAAGAACAGTAGATCCTCTTCAGTCCAATACACTGTACTTGCTGGGAACAGACGCAAGTGCTATTTGCACTGTGTATGGCAATGGGAGCGCAATAGTGACTCTTCTTACCAGAGAACATCTCTTGCTCGTAGGACCAGAAACTGCATGTGATTTTACTCCATTTAGGACTGGGAAACAAACGCTAGCTTGCCTTACAAGAAACACACTCTGCTTTTGAGAAAAGAGCAGTCTTCTATTCTAATGTGATTCCTATAGGGCCAGAAGAGTGAGCTTGCTCAGAAAAAAAGAACTGTGCCTCCTAACACACCGACTATATTTAGTTCAACTCTGCTTAGGAAACTGACAAGAACAGTAGATCCTCTTCAGTCCAATACACTGCACAGGCTGGGAAGAGACGCCAGTGCTATTTGCCCTGTGTATAGCAATGGGAGCGCAATAGTGACTCTTCTTTCCAGAAAACAACTCTTGCTCATAGGACCAAAAACTGCATGTGATTCAACTCCTTTTAGGACTGGGAAACAAACGCTAGTTCTCCTTACAAGAAACACACTCTGCTTTTGAGAAAAGAGCACTCTTCTACTCTACAGTGTTTCCTATGGGGTCCGAACAGTGAGCTTGCTCAGAACAGAAGAAGTGTGCTTCCTACACACGGGCCATATCCAGTTCAACTCTGTTTAGGAAACTGACAAGAACAGTAGCTCCTCTTCAGTCCAATACACTGTACTTGCTGGGAACAGACGTGAGTGCTATTTGCACTGTGTATGACAATGGGAGCGCAATAGTGACTCTTCTTACCAGAAAACAACTCTTGCTTGTAGGACCAGAAACTGCATGTGATTTTACTCCATTTAGGACTGCGAAACAAACGCTAGCTCCCTTACAAGAAACACACTCTGCTTTTGAGAAAAGAGCACTCTTCTACTCTACTGTGTTTCCTAAAGGGCCAAAACAGTGAGCTTGCTCAGAACAAAAGAACTGTGCTTCCTACACACACGGCCATATCTAGTTCAATTCTGCTTAGGAAACTGACAAGAATAGTAGATCCTCTTCGGTACAATACACTGTACTTCCTGCGAACAGACGCGAGTGCTATTTGCACTGTATATGGCAATGGGAGCGTAAAGGTGACTCTTCTTACCAGAAAACATCTCTTGCTCGTGGGACCAGAAACTGCATGGGATTCAACTCCATTTCTGACTCGGAAACAAACACTAGCTCGCCTTACAAGAAACACACTCTGCTTTTGAGAAAAGAGCACTCTTCTACTCTACTGTGTTTCCTATGGGATCCGAACAGTGAGCTTGCTCAGAACAAAAGAACTATGCTTCCTACACACACGGGCCATATCTAGTTCAACTCTGTTTAGGAAACTGACAAGAACAGTAGCTCCTCTTCAGTCCAATACACTGTACTTGCTGGGAACAGACGCGAGTGCTATTTGCTCTGTGTATGGAAATGGGAGCGCAATAGTGACTTTTTTTACAGAAAACAACTCTTGCTCATGGGACCAAAAACTTCATGTGATTCAACTCCTTTTAGGACTGGGAAACAAACGCTAGCTCTCCTTACAAGAAACACACTCTTCTTTTGAGAAAAGAGCACTCTTCTACTCTACTGTGTTTCCTATAGAGCCAAAACAGTGAGCTTGCTCAGAACAAAAGAACTGTGCTTCCTAGACACACGGCCATATCTGGTTCAATTCTGCTTAGGAAACTGACAAGAACAGTAGATCCTCTACAGTCTAATACACTGTACATGCTGGGAATAGACGCCAGTGCTATTTGCCTTGTGTATGACAATGGGAGCGCAATATTG
Source organism: Peromyscus eremicus (assembly GCF_949786415.1). Classification (NCBI taxonomy): domain Eukaryota; kingdom Metazoa; phylum Chordata; class Mammalia; order Rodentia; family Cricetidae; genus Peromyscus; species Peromyscus eremicus. The sequence continues at coordinate 74,911 of NW_026735057.1, read as the reverse complement.
TCTCTTCTTACCAGAAAACAACTCTTGCTCGCAGGACCAGAAACTGCATGTGATTCAACTCCATTTAGGACTGGGAAACAAACGCTAGCTCGCCTTACAAGAAACACACTCTGCTTTTGAGAAAAGAGCACTCTTCTACTCTACTGTGTTTCTTATGGGGTCCGAACTGTGAGCTTGCTCAGAACAAAAGAACTGTGCTTCCTACACACACGGGCCATATCTAGTTCAATTCTGTTTAGGAAACTGACAAGAACAGTAGATCCTCTTCAGTCCAATACACTGTACATGCTGGGAATAGACGCCAGTGCTATTTGCCCTGTGTATGACAATGGGAGCGCAATAGTGACTTTTCTTACCAGAAAACAACTTTTGCTCGTAGGACCAGAAACTGCATGTGATTTTACTCCATTTAGGACTGGGAAACAAACGTTAGCTTGCCTTACAGGAAACACACTCTGCTTTTGAGAAAAGAGCACTCTTCTACTCTAATGTGTTTCCTATAGGGCCAGAAGAGTGAGCTTGCTCAGAACAAAAGAACTGTGCTTCCTACACACACCGACTATATTTAGTTCAACTCTGCTTAGGAAACTGACAAGAACAGTAGATCCTCTTCAGTCAAATACACTGCACATGCTGGGAACAGACGACAGTGCTATTTGCCCTGTGTATAGCAATGGGATCGCAATAGTGACTCTTCTTTCCAGAAAACAACTCTTGCTCATAGGACCAGAAAATGGATGTGATTCAACTCCATTTAGAACTGGGAAAAAAACGCTAGCTTGCATTACAAGAAACACACTCTGCTTTTGAGAAAAGAGCACACTTCTACTCTAATGTGTTTCCTATAGGGCGACAACAGTGAGCTTGCTCAGAAAAAAGAACTGTGCTTCCTAAACACACCGACTATATCTAGTTCAACTCTGCTTAGGAAATTGACAAGAACAGTAGATCCTCTTCAGTCCAATACACTGTACTTGATGGTAACAGACACAAGTGCTATTTGCACTGTGTGTGGCATTGGGAGCACAATAGGGACTTTCCTTACCAGAAAACAACTCTTGCTCGTAGGACCAGAAACTGCATGTGATTCAACTCCATTTAGAACTGGGAAACAAACGCTAGCTCACCTTACAATAAACACACTCTGCTTTTGAGAAAAGAGAGCTTTTCTAGTCTACTGTGTTTCCTACGGTGTCCGAACAGTGATCTTGCTCTGAAAAAAAGAACCGTGCTTCCTACACACACGGGCCATATCTAGTTCAACTGTGCTTAGGAAACTGACAAGAACAGTAGCTCCTCTTCAGTCCAATACACTGTACCTCCTGGGAAGAGACGCCAGTGCTATTTGCACTGTGTATGGCAATGTGAGCACAATAGTGACTCTTCTTTCCAGAAAACAACTCTTGCTCATGGGACCAAAAAGTGCATGTGATTCAACTCCATTTAGGACTGGGAAACAAATGCTAGATCGCCTTACAAGAAACACACTGTGCTTTTGAGAAAGGAGCACTCTTCTACTCTACTGTGTTTCCTATAGAGCCAAAACAGTGAGCTTGCTCAGAAAAAAAGAACTGTGCTTCCTACACACACGGCCATATCTAGTTCAATTCTGCTTAGGAAACTGCCAAGAATAGTAGATCCTCTTCAGTCCAATAAACTGTACTTGCTGGGAACAGACGCCAGTGCTATTTGCACTGTGTATGGCAATGGGAGCGCAATAGTGACTCTTTTTTTCAGAAAACAACTCTTGCTCATGGGACCCAAAACCTCATGAGATTCAACTCCATTTAGGACTGGGAAACAAAAGCTAGCTCGCCTTACAAGAAACACACTCTGCTTTTGAGAAAAGAGCACTCTTCTACTCTACTGTGTTTCCTATAGAGCCAGAATAGTGAGCTTGCTCAGAACAAAAGAACTGTGCTTCCTACACACACAGCCATATCTGGTTCAATTCTGCTTAGGAAAATGACAAGAACAATAGATCCTCTTCAGTCCAATACACTGTACATGCTGGAAATAGACGCCAGTGCTTTTTGCCTTGTGTATGACAATGGGAGTGCAATAGTGACTCTTCTTACCAGAAAACAACTCTTGCTCGTAGGACCCGAAACTGCATGTGATTAAACTCCATTTAGGACTCGGAAACAAACACTAGCTCGCCTTACAAGAAACACACTCTGCTTTTGAGAAAAGAGCACTCTTCTACTCTAATGTGTTTCCAATAGGGCCAGAAAAGTGAGCTTGCTCAGAATAAAAGAACTGTGCTTCCTACACATACCGACTATATCTCGTTCAACTCTGCTTAGGAAACTGAAAAGAACAGTAGCTCCTCTTCAGTCCAATACACTGTACTTGCTGGGAACAGACGCCAGTGCTATTTGCACTGTGTATGGCAATAGGAGCGCAATAGTGACTCCTCTTTCCAGAAAACAAATCTTGCTCGTAGCACCAAAAACTGCATGTGATTCAATTCCATTTAGGACTGGGAAACAAATACCAGCTCGCCTTACAAGAAACACAGTCTGCTTTTGGGAAAAGAGCACTCTTCTACTCTACTGTGTTTCCTATAGGGCCAGAACAGTGAGCTTGCTCAGAACAAAAGAACTGTGCGTCCTACACACAGGGGCCATATCTAGATCTAGTCTGCATAGGAAACTGACAAGGACAGTAGATCCTCTTCAGTCCAATACACTGTATGCTGGGAACAGACGCCAGTGATATTTGCCCTGTGTATGACAATGGGAGCACTATAGTGACTCTTCTTACCAGAAAACAACTCTTGCTCATAGGAACAGAAACTGCATGTGATTCAACTCCATTTAGGACTGGGAAACAAACGCTAGCTCGCCTTACAAGAAACACACTCTGTTTTTGAGAAAAGAGCACTCTTCTACTCAACTGTGTTTCCTATAGGGCCAAAACAGTGAGCTTCCTCAGAACAAAAGAACTGTGCTTCCTACACACACGGCCATATCTAGTTCAATTCTGCTTAGGAAACTGACAAGAACAGTAGATCCACTTGAGTCCAATACACTGTACATGCTGGGAATAGACGACAGTGCTATTTGCCCTGTGTATGACAATGGGAGAGCAATAGTGACTTTTCTTACCAGAAAACAACTCTTGCTCGTAGGACCAGAAACTGCATGTGATTTTACTCCATTTAGGACTGGGAAACAAACGTTAGCTTGCCTTACAGGAAACACACTCTGCTTTTGAGAAAAGAGCACTCTTCTACTCTAATGTGTTTCCTATAGGGCCAGAAGAGTGAGCTTGCTCAGAACAAAAGAACTGTGCTTCCTACACACACCGACTATATTTAGTTCAACTCTACTTAGGAAACTGACAAGAACAGTAGATCCTCTTCAGTCAAATACACTGTACATGCTGGGAACAGACGCCAGTGCTATTTGCCCTGTGTATAGCAATGGGATCGCAATAGTGACTCTTCTTTCCAGAAAACAACTCTTGCTCATAGGACCAAAAACTGCATGGGAGTCAACTCCATTTAGGACTGGGAAACAAACGCTAGCTTGCCTTACAAGAAACACACTCTGCTTTTGAGAAAAGAGCACTCTTCTACTCTACTACGTTTCCTATGGGATCCGAACAGTGAGCTTGCTCAGAACAGAAGAAGTGTGCTTCCTACACAAGGGCCATATCCAGTTCAACTCTGCTTAGGAAACTGACAAGAACAGTAGCTCATCTTCAGTCCAATACACTGTACTTGCTGGGAACAGACTCCAGTGCTATTTGCACTGTGTATGGCAATGGGAGCGCAATAGTGACTTTCCTTACCAGAAAAAAACTCTTGCTCGTAGGACCAGAAACTGCATGGGATTCAACACCATTTAGGACTGGGAAACAAACACTAGCTCGCCTTACAAGAAATACACTCTGCTTTTGAGAAAAGAGCACACTTCTACTCTACTGTGTTTCCTATAGGGTCCGAAGAGTGAGCTTGCTCAGAACAAAAGAACTGTGCTTCCTACACACACGGGCCATATCTAATCCAACTCTTCTTACGAAACTGACAAGAACAGTAGATCCTCTTCAGTCCAATACACTGTACTTGATGGAAACAGATGCGAGTGCTATTTGCACTGTGTGTGGCAATGGGAGCGCAATAGTGACTTTCCTTACCAGAAAACAACTCTTGCTCGTAGGACCAGAAACTGCATGAGATTCAACTCCATTTAGAACTGGGAAACAAACGCTACCTCGCCTTACAATAAACACACTCTTCTTTTGAGAAAAGACAACTCATCTACTCTACTGTGTTTCATATGGGGTCCGATCAGTGAGCTTGCTCCAAACAAAAGAACCATGCTTCCTACACACACGAGCCATATCTAGTTCAACTCTGCTTAGGAAACTGACAAGAACAGTAGCTCCTCTTCAGTCCAATACGCTGTACTTGCTGGGAACAGACGCCAGTGCTATTTGCACTGTGTATGACAATGGGAGCGCAATAGTGACTCTTCTTACCACAAAACAACTCTTGCTCCTAGGACCAGAAACTGCATGGGATTCAACTCCATTTAGGAATGGGAAACAAACGCTAGCTCCCTTAGAAGAAACACACTCTGCTTTTGAGAAAAGAGCACTCTTCTACTCTACTGTGTTTCCTAAAGGGCCAAAACAGTGAGCTTGCTCAGAACAAAAGAACTGTGCTTCCTACACACACGGCCATATCTAGTTCAATTCTGCTTAGGAAACTGACAAGAACAGTAGATCCTCTTCGGTACAATACACTGTACTTCCTGGGAACAGACGCGAGTGCTATTTGCACTGTATATGGCAATGGGAGCGTAAAGGTGACTCTTCTTACCAGAAAACATCTCTTGCTCGTGGGACCAGAAACTGCATGGGATTCAACTCCATTTCTGACTCGGAAACAAACACTAGCTCGCCTTACAAGAAACACACTCTGCTTTTGAGAAAAGAGCACTCTTCTACTCTACTGTGTTTCCTATGGGATCCGAACAGTGAGCTTGCTCAGAACAAAAGAACTATGCTTCCTACACACACGGGCCATATCTAGTTCAACTCTGTTTAGGAAACTGACAAGAACAGTAGCTCCTCTTCAGTCCAATACACTGTACTTGCTGGGAACAGACGCGAGTGCTATTTGCTCTGTGTATGGAAATGGGAGCGCAATAGTGACTTTTTTTACAGAAAACAACTCTTGCTCATGGGACCAAAAACTTCATGTGATTCAACTCCTTTTAGGACTGGGAAACAAACGCTAGCTCTCCTTACAAGAAACACACTCTTCTTTTGAGAAAAGAGCACTCTTCTACTCTACTGTGTTTCCTATAGAGCCAAAACAGTGAGCTTGCTCAGAACAAAAGAACTGTGCTTCCTAGACACACGGCCATATCTGGTTCAATTCTGCTTAGGAAACTGACAAGAACAGTAGATCCTCTACAGTCTAATACACTGTACATGCTGGGAATAGACGCCAGTGCTATTTGCCTTGTGTATGACAATGGGAGCGCAATATTGTCTCTTCTTACCAGAAAACAACTCTTGCTCGCAGGACCAGAAACTGCATGTGATTCAACTCCATTTAGGACTGGGAAACAAACGCTAGCTCGCCTTACAAGAAACACACTCTGCTTTTGAGAAAAGAGCACTCTTCTACTCTACTGTGTTTCTTATGGGGTCCGAACTGTGAGCTTGCTCAGAACAAAAGAACTGTGCTTCCTACACACACGGGCCATATCTAGTTCAATTCTGTTTAGGAAACTGACAAGAACAGTAGATCCTCTTCAGTCCAATACACTGTACATGCTGGGAATAGACGCCAGTGCTATTTGCCCTGTGTATGACAATGGGAGCGCAATAGTGACTTTTCTTACCAGAAAACAACTTTTGCTCGTAGGACCAGAAACTGCATGTGATTTTACTCCATTTAGGACTGGGAAACAAACGTTAGCTTGCCTTACAGGAAACACACTCTGCTTTTGAGAAAAGAGCACTCTTCTACTCTAATGTGTTTCCTATAGGGCCAGAAGAGTGAGCTTGCTCAGAACAAAAGAACTGTGCTTCCTACACACACCGACTATATTTAGTTCAACTCTGCTTAGGAAACTGACAAGAACAGTAGATCCTCTTCAGTCAAATACACTGCACATGCTGGGAACAGACGACAGTGCTATTTGCCCTGTGTATAGCAATGGGATCGCAATAGTGACTCTTCTTTCCAGAAAACAACTCTTGCTCATAGGACCAGAAAATGGATGTGATTCAACTCCATTTAGAACTGGGAAAAAAACGCTAGCTTGCATTACAAGAAACACACTCTGCTTTTGAGAAAAGAGCACACTTCTACTCTAATGTGTTTCCTATAGGGCGACAACAGTGAGCTTGCTCAGAAAAAAGAACTGTGCTTCCTAAACACACCGACTATATCTAGTTCAACTCTGCTTAGGAAATTGACAAGAACAGTAGATCCTCTTCAGTCCAATACACTGTACTTGATGGTAACAGACACAAGTGCTATTTGCACTGTGTGTGGCATTGGGAGCACAATAGGGACTTTCCTTACCAGAAAACAACTCTTGCTCGTAGGACCAGAAACTGCATGTGATTCAACTCCATTTAGAACTGGGAAACAAACGCTAGCTCACCTTACAATAAACACACTCTGCTTTTGAGAAAAGAGAGCTTTTCTAGTCTACTGTGTTTCCTACGGTGTCCGAACAGTGATCTTGCTCTGAAAAAAAGAACCGTGCTTCCTACACACACGGGCCATATCTAGTTCAACTGTGCTTAGGAAACTGACAAGAACAGTAGCTCCTCTTCAGTCCAATACACTGTACCTCCTGGGAAGAGACGCCAGTGCTATTTGCACTGTGTATGGCAATGTGAGCACAATAGTGACTCTTCTTTCCAGAAAACAACTCTTGCTCATGGGACCAAAAAGTGCATGTGATTCAACTCCATTTAGGACTGGGAAACAAATGCTAGATCGCCTTACAAGAAACACACTGTGCTTTTGAGAAAGGAGCACTCTTCTACTCTACTGTGTTTCCTATAGAGCCAAAACAGTGAGCTTGCTCAGAAAAAAAGAACTGTGCTTCCTACACACACGGCCATATCTAGTTCAATTCTGCTTAGGAAACTGCCAAGAATAGTAGATCCTCTTCAGTCCAATAAACTGTACTTGCTGGGAACAGACGCCAGTGCTATTTGCACTGTGTATGGCAATGGGAGCGCAATAGTGACTCTTTTTTTCAGAAAACAACTCTTGCTCATGGGACCCAAAACCTCATGAGATTCAACTCCATTTAGGACTGGGAAACAAAAGCTAGCTCGCCTTACAAGAAACACACTCTGCTTTTGAGAAAAGAGCACTCTTCTACTCTACTGTGTTTCCTATAGAGCCAGAATAGTGAGCTTGCTCAGAACAAAAGAACTGTGCTTCCTACACACACAGCCATATCTGGTTCAATTCTGCTTAGGAAAATGACAAGAACAATAGATCCTCTTCAGTCCAATACACTGTACATGCTGGAAATAGACGCCAGTGCTTTTTGCCTTGTGTATGACAATGGGAGTGCAATAGTGACTCTTCTTACCAGAAAACAACTCTTGCTCGTAGGACCCGAAACTGCATGTGATTAAACTCCATTTAGGACTCGGAAACAAACACTAGCTCGCCTTACAAGAAACACACTCTGCTTTTGAGAAAAGAGCACTCTTCTACTCTAATGTGTTTCCAATAGGGCCAGAAAAGTGAGCTTGCTCAGAATAAAAGAACTGTGCTTCCTACACATACCGACTATATCTCGTTCAACTCTGCTTAGGAAACTGAAAAGAACAGTAGCTCCTCTTCACTCCAATACACTGTACTTGCTGGGAACAGACGCCAGTGCTATTTGCACTGTGTATGGCAATAGGAGCGCAATAGTGACTCCTCTTTCCAGAAAACAAATCTTGCTCGTAGCACCAAAAACTGCATGTGATTCAATTCCATTTAGGACTGGGAAACAAATACCAGCTCGCCTTACAAGAAACACAGTCTGCTTTTGGGAAAAGAGCACTCTTCTACTCTACTGTGTTTCCTATAGGGCCAGAACAGTGAGCTTGCTCAGAACAAAAGAACTGTGCGTCCTACACACAGGGGCCATATCTAGATCTAGTCTGCATAGGAAACTGACAAGGACAGTAGATCCTCTTCAGTCCAATACACTGTATGCTGGGAACAGACGCCAGTGATATTTGCCCTGTGTATGACAATGGGAGCACTATAGTGACTCTTCTTACCAGAAAACAACTCTTGCTCATAGGAACAGAAACTGCATGTGATTCAACTCCATTTAGGACTGGGAAACAAACGCTAGCTCGCCTTACAAGAAACACACTCTGTTTTTGAGAAAAGAGCACTCTTCTACTCAACTGTGTTTCCTATAGGGCCAAAACAGTGAGCTTCCTCAGAACAAAAGAACTGTGCTTCCTACACACACGGCCATATCTAGTTCAATTCTGCTTAGGAAACTGACAAGAACAGTAGATCCACTTGAGTCCAATACACTGTACATGCTGGGAATAGACGACAGTGCTATTTGCCCTGTGTATGACAATGGGAGCGCAATAGTGACTTTTCTTACCAGAAAACAACTCTTGCTCGTAGGACCAGAAACTGCATGTGATTTTACTCCATTTAGGACTGGGAAACAAACGTTAGCTTGCCTTACAGGAAACACACTCTGCTTTTGAGAAAAGAGCACTCTTCTACTCTAATGTGTTTCCTATAGGGCCAGAAGAGTGAGCTTGCTCAGAACAAAAGAACTGTGCTTCCTACACACACCGACTATATTTAGTTCAACTCTACTTAGGAAACTGACAAGAACAGTAGATCCTCTTCAGTCAAATACACTGTACATGCTGGGAACAGACGCCAGTGCTATTTGCCCTGTGTATAGCAATGGGATCGCAATAGTGACTCTTCTTTCCAGAAAACAACTCTTGCTCATAGGACCAAAAACTGCATGGGAGTCAACTCCATTTAGGACTGGGAAACAAACGCTAGCTTGCCTTACAAGAAACACACTCTGCTTTTGAGAAAAGAGCACTCTTCTACTCTACTACGTTTCCTATGGGATCCGAACAGTGAGCTTGCTCAGAACAGAAGAAGTGTGCTTCCTACACAAGGGCCATATCCAGTTCAACTCTGCTTAGGAAACTGACAAGAACAGTAGCTCATCTTCAGTCCAATACACTGTACTTGCTGGGAACAGACTCCAGTGCTATTTGCACTGTGTATGGCAATGGGAGCGCAATAGTGACTTTCCTTACCAGAAAAAAACTCTTGCTCGTAGGACCAGAAACTGCATGGGATTCAACACCATTTAGGACTGGGAAACAAACACTAGCTCGCCTTACAAGAAATACACTCTGCTTTTGAGAAAAGAGCACACTTCTACTCTACTGTGTTTCCTATAGGGTCCGAAGAGTGAGCTTGCTCAGAACAAAAGAACTGTGCTTCCTACACACACGGGCCATATCTAATCCAACTCTTCTTACGAAACTGACAAGAACAGTAGATCCTCTTCAGTCCAATACACTGTACTTGATGGAAACAGATGCGAGTGCTATTTGCACTGTGTGTGGCAATGGGAGCGCAATAGTGACTTTCCTTACCAGAAAACAACTCTTGCTCGTAGGACCAGAAACTGCATGAGATTCAACTCCATTTAGAACTGGGAAACAAACGCTACCTCGCCTTACAATAAACACACTCTTCTTTTGAGAAAAGACAACTCATCTACTCTACTGTGTTTCATATGGGGTCCGATCAGTGAGCTTGCTCCAAACAAAAGAACCATGCTTCCTACACACACGAGCCATATCTAGTTCAACTCTGCTTAGGAAACTGACAAGAACAGTAGCTCCTCTTCAGTCCAATACGCTGTACTTGCTGGGAACAGACGCCAGTGCTATTTGCACTGTGTATGACAATGGGAGCGCAATAGTGACTCTTCTTACCACAAAACAACTCTTGCTCCTAGGACCAGAAACTGCATGGGATTCAACTCCATTTAGGAATGGGAAACAAACGCTAGCTCCCTTAGAAGAAACACACTCTGCTTTTGAGAAAAGAGCACTCTTCTACTCTACTGTGTTTCCTAAAGGGCCAAAACAGTGAGCTTGCTCAGAACAAAAGAACTGTGCTTCCTACACACACGGCCATATCTAGTTCAATTCTGCTTAGGAAACTGACAAGAATAGTAGATCCTCTTCAGTACAATACACTGTACTTCCTGGGAACAGACGCGAGTGCTATTTGCACTGTATATGGCAATGGGAGCGTAAAGGTGACTCTTCTTACCAGAAAACATCTCTTGCTCGTGGGACCAGAAACTGCATGGGATTCAACTCCATTTCTGACTCGGAAACAAACACTAGCTCGCCTTACAAGAAACACACTCTGCTTTTGAGAAAAGAGCACTCTTCTACTCTACTGTGTTTCCTATGGGATCCGAACAGTGAGCTTGCTCAGAACAAAAGAACTATGCTTCCTACACACACGGGCCATATCTAGTTCAACTCTGTTTAGGAAACTGACAAGAACAGTAGCTCCTCTTCAGTCCAATACACTGTACTTGCTGGGAACAGACGCGAGTGCTATTTGCTCTGTGTATGGAAATGGGAGCGCAATAGTGACTTTTTTTACAGAAAACAACTCTTGCTCATGGGACCAAAAACTTCATGTGATTCAACTCCTTTTAGGACTGGGAAACAAACGCTAGCTCTCCTTACAAGAAACACACTCTTCTTTTGAGAAAAGAGCACTCTTCTACTCTACTGTGTTTCCTATAGAGCCAAAACAGTGAGCTTGCTCAGAACAAAAGAACTGTGCTTCCTAGACACACGGCCATATCTGGTTCAATTCTGCTTAGGAAACTGACAAGAACAGTAGATCCTCTACAGTCTAATACACTGTACATGCTGGGAATAGACGCCAGTGCTATTTGCCTTGTGTATGACAATGGGAGCGCAATATTGTCTCTTCTTACCAGAAAACAACTCTTGCTCGCAGGACCAGAAACTGCATGTGATTCAACTCCATTTAGGACTGGGAAACAAACGCTAGCTCGCCTTACAAGAAACACACTCTGCTTTTGAGAAAAGAGCACTCTTCTACTCTACTGTGTTTCTTATGGGGTCCGAACTGTGAGCTTGCTCAGAACAAAAGAACTGTGCTTCCTACACACACGGCCATATCTAGTTCAATTCTGTTTAGGAAACTGACAAGAACAGTAGATCCTCTTCAGTCCAATACACTGTACATGCTGGGAATAGACCCGAGTGCTATTTGCCCTGTGTATGACAATGGGAGCGCAATAGTGACTCTTCTTACCACAAAACAACTCTTGCTCGTAGGACCAGAAACTGCATGTGATTCAGCTCCATTTAGGACTGGGAAACAAATGCTATCTCGCCTTACAAGAAACACACTCTGCTTTTGAGAAAAGAGCACTCTTGTACTCTACTGTGTTTCCTATAGGGCCAGAACAGTGAGCTTGCTCAGAACAAAAGAACTGTGCCTCCTACACACACGGGCCATATCTAGTTCAACTCTGCTTAGGAAACTGACGAGAACCGTAGCTCCCCTTCAGTGCAATACACTGTACTTGCTGGGAACAGACGCCAGTGCTATTTGCACTGTGTATGACAATGGGAGCGCAATAGTGACTCTTCTTACCACAAAACAACTCTTGCTCCTAGGACCAGAAACTGCATGGGATTCAACTCCATTTAGGAATGGGAAACAAACGCTAGCTTGCTTTACAAGAAACACACTCTGCTTTTGAGAAAAGAGCACTCTTCTACTCTACTGTGTTTCCTAGGGGGTCTGAACAGTGAGCTTGCTCAGAACAAAAGAAATGTGCTTCATACACACACGGGCCATATCTAGTTCAACTCTGCTTAGGAACCTGACAAGAACAATAGATCCTCTTCAGTCCAATACACTGTACATGCTGGGTCAAATGCCAGTGCTATTTGCCCTGTGTATGACAATCGTAGTGCAATAGTGACTCTTCTTACCAGAAAATACTCTTGCTTGTAGGACCAGAAACTGCATGTGATTCAAATCCATTTAGGACTAAGAAACAAACGTTAGCTCGCCTTACAAGAAACACACTATGCTTTTGAGAAAAGAGTACTCTTCTACTCTACTGTGTTTCCTATAGGGCCAGAACAGTGAGCTTGCTCAGAACAAATGAACTGTGCTTCCTATACACACGGGCCGTATCTAGTTCAACTCTGCTTAGGAAACTGACAAGAACAGAGGCTCCTATTCAGTCCAATACACCGTACTTGATTGGAACAGACGCAAGTGCTATTTGTACTGTGTATGGCATTGGGAGCGCAAGAGTGACTCTTCTTACCAAAAAAAACTCTACTCGTAGGACCAGAAACTGCATGTGATTCAAACTCATTCAGGACTGGGAAACAAAAGCTAGCTCGCCTTACAAGAAATACACTCTGCTTTTAGAAAAGAGCACTCTTCTTCTCTACTATGTGTCCTATGGGGTCCGAACAGTGAGCTTGCTCAGAACAAAAGAAATGTGCTTCCTACACACACGGGCCATATCTAGTTCAACTCCGCTTAGGCAATTGACAAGAACAGTAGCTCCTCTTCAGTCCAATACACTGTACTTGCTGGGAACAGTCGCGAGTGCTATTTGCACTGTGTATGTCAACGGGAGCGCAATAGTGACTTTCCTTCCCAGAAAACAACTCTTGCTCGTAGGACCAAAAACTGCATGTGATTCAACTCCATTTAGGACTGGGAAACAAACACTGGCTCGCCTTACAAGAAACACACTCTGCTTTTGAGAAAGGAGCACTTTTCTACTCTACTGTGTTTCCTATAGGGCCAGTAGAGTGAGCTTGCTCAGAACAAAAGAACTGTGCTTCCTACACAAATGGCCATATCCTGTTCAATTCTGCTTAGGAAACTGACAAGAACAGTAGCTCCTCTTCAGTCCAATACACTGTACTTGCTGGGAACAGATGCGAGTGCTATTTGCACTGTGTTTGGCAATGGGAGCACAATAGTGACTTTCCGTACCAGAAAAGAACTCTTGCGCATACGACCAAAAACTGCATGTGATTCAACTCCATTGAGGACTGGGAAACAAACACCAGCTCGCTTACAATAAACATACTCTGCTTTTGAGAAAAGAGCACTCTTCTACTCTACTGTGTTTCCTATAGGGCCAGAACAGTGAGCTTGCTCAGAACAAAAGAAATGTGCTTCATACACACACGGCCATATCTAGTTTAATTCTGCTTAGGAATCTGACAAGAACAGTAGCTCCTCTTCAGTCCAATACACTGTACTTGATTGGAACAGACGCAAGTGCTATTTGTACTGTGTATGGCATTGGGAGCGCAATAGTGACTCTTCTTACCAAAAAAATAACTCTATTCGTAGGACCAAAAACTGCATGTGATTTTACTCCATTTAGGACTGGGAAACAAACGCTAGCTCGTCTTACAAGAAACACACTCTGCTTTTAGGAAAGGGCACTCTTCTACTCTAATGTTTTTCCTATAGAGCCAGAAGAGTGATCTTGCTCAGAAGAAAAGAACTGTGCTTCCAACACACACCGACTATATTTAGTTCAATATGCTTAGGAAACTGACAAGAACAGTAGCTCCTCTTCAGTCCAATACACTGTACTTGCTGGGAACTGATGCGAGTGCTATTTGCACTGTGTATGGCAATGGGAGCGCAATAGTGACTCTTCTTTCCAGAAAACAACACTTTATTGTAGGACCAAAAACTGCATGTGATTCAACTCCATTTAGGACTGGGAAACAAACGCTTGCTCGCCTTACAAGAAACACACTCTGCTTTTGAGAAAAGAGCACTCTTCTTCTCTACTGTGTTTCCTATAGGGCCAGAACAGTGAACTTGCTCAGAACAAAAGAACTGTGCTAACTACACACACGGACCATATCTAGATCAATTCTGCATAGGAAACTGACAAGGACAGTAGATCCTCTTCAGTCCAATACACTGTACTTGCTGGGAACAGACGCGAGTGCTATTTGCCCTGTGTATGACAATGGGAGCTCGATAGTGACTCTTCTTACCAGAAAACAACTCTTGCTCATAGGAGCAGAAACTGCATGTGATTCAACTCCATTTAGGATTGGGAAAGAAACGCTAGCTCTCCTTACAAGAAACACACTCTGCTTTTGAGAAAAGAGCACTCTTCTACTCTACTGTGTTTCCTATAGAGCCAAAACAGTGAGCTTGCTCAGAAAAAAAGAACGGTGCTTCCTAGACACACGGCCATATCTGGTTCAATTCTGCTTAGGAAACTGACAAGAACAGTAGATCCTCTACAGTCTAATATACTGTACATGCTGGGAAGAGACGCCAGTGCTATTTGCATTGTGTATGAAAATGGGAGCGCAATAGTGACTCTTCTTACCAGAAAACAACTCTTGTTCATAGGACCAGAAACTTCATGTGATTCAACTCCATTTAGGACTGGGAAACAAACGCTAGCTCGCCTTACAAGAAACACACTCTGCTTTTGAGAAAAGAGCACTCTTCTACTCTGCTGTGTTTCCTATAGGGCCAGAACAGTGAGCTTGCTCAGAAAAAAAGAACTGTGCTTCTTACACACACGGGCCATATCTAGTTCAACTCTACTTAGGAAACTGAAAGAACAGTAGCTCCTCTTCAGTCTAATACACTGTACTTAATGGGAACAGATGCGAGTGCTATTTGCAGTGTGTATGGCAATGGGAGCACAATAGTGACTTTCCTTACCAGAAAACAACTCTTGTTCGTAGGACCAAAAACTGCATGTGATTCAACTCCATTTAGGACTGGGAAACAAACACTAGCTCGCCTTACATTAAACACACTCTGCTTGTGAGAAAATATCACTCTTCTACTCTACTGTGTTTCCTATAGGGCCAGAACAGTGAGCTTGCTCAGAACAAAAGAACTGTGCTTCCTACAAACACGGCCATATCTAGTTCAATTCTGCTCAGGAAACTGACAATAACAGGAGATCCTCTTCAGTCCAATACACTGTACTTGATGGTAACAGACGCGAGTGCTATTTGCACTGTGTGTGGCAATGGGAGCGCAATAGGGACTTTCCTTACCAGAAAACAACTCTTGCTCGTAGGACCAGAAACTGCATGTGATTCAACTCCATTTAGAACTGGGAAACAAACGCTAGCTCAACTTACAATAAACACACTCTGCTTTTGAGAAAAGAGAGCTTTTCTAGTCTACTGTGTTTCCTACGGTGTCCGAACAGTGAGCTTGCTCAGAACAAAAGAACTGTGCTTCCTACACATACGGGCCATATCTAGTTCAACTCTGCTTAAGAAACTGACAAGAACAGTAGCTCCTCTTCAGTCCAATACACTGTACTTGCTGGGAACAAACGCCAGTGCTATTTGCACTGTGTATGGCAATGTGAGCGCAATAGTGACTCTTCTTTCCAGAAAACAACTCTTGCTCATGGGACCAAAAAGTGCCTGTGATTCAACTCCATTTAGGACTGGGAAACAAATGCTAGATCGCCTTACAAGAAACACACTGTGCTTTTGAGAAAAGAGCACTCTTCTACTCTACTGTGTTTCCTATAGAGCCAAAACAGTGAGCTTGCTCAGAAAAAAGAACTGTGCTTCCTACACACACGGCCATATCTAGTTCAATTCTGCTGAAGAAACTGACAAGAATACTAGATCCTCTTCGGTCCAATAAACTGTGCTTGCTGGGAACAGACGCCAGTGCTATTTGCACTGTGTATGGCAATGGGAGCGCAATAGTGACTCTTCTTTCCAGAAAACAACTCTTGCTCATGGGACCCAAAACTGCATGTGATTCAACTCCATTTAGGACTGGGAAACAAATGCTAGCTCGCCTTACAAGTAACACAATCTGCTTTTGAGAAAAGAGCACTCTTCTACTCTACTGTGTTTCCTATAGAGCTAGAACAGTGAGCTTGCTCAGAACAAAAGAAATGTGCTTCCTACACACACAGCCATATCTGGTTCAATTCTGCTTAGGAAAATGAGAAGAACAGTAGATCCTCTTCAGTCCAATACACTGTACATGCTGGGAATAGACGCCAGTGCTTTTTGCCTTGTGTATGACAATGGGAGTCCAATAGTGACTCTTCTTTCCAGAAAACAAATCTTGCTCGTAGGACGAAAAACTGCATGTGATTCAATTCCATTTAGGACTGGGAAACAAATACTAGCTCACCTTACAAGAAACTTACTCTGCTTTTGGGAAAAGAGCACTCTTCTACTCTACTGTGTTTCCTGTAGGGCCAGAACAGTGAGCTTTCTCACAACAAAAGAACTGTGCTTCCTACACACAGGGGCCATATCTAGATCAATTCTGCATAGGAAACTGACAAGGACAGTAGATCCTCTTCAGTCCAATACACTGTATGCTGGGAACAGACGCCAGTGATATTTGCCCTGTGTATGACAATGGGAGCACTATAGTGACTCTTCGTACCAGAAAACAACTCTTGCTCGTAGGAACAGAAACTGCATGTGATTCAACTCCATTTAGGACTGGGAAACAAACACTAGCTCGCCTTACAAGAAACACACTCTGCTTTTGAGAAAAGAGCACTCTTCTACTCTACTGTGTTTCTTATGGGGTCTGAACTGTGAGCTTGCTCAGAACAAAAGAATTGTGCTTCCTACAAACACGGGCCTTATCTACATCAATTCTGCTTAGGAAACTGACAAGGACAGTAGATCCTCTTCAGTCCAATACACTGTACATGCTGGGAACAGACACGAGTGCTATTTGACCTGTGTATGGCAATGGGAACGCAATAGTGACTCTTCCTACCAGAAAACAACTCTTGCTGGTGGGACGAGAAACTGCATGTGATTCAACTCCATTTAGGACTGGGAAACAAACGCTAGCTCGCCTTAGAAGAAACACATTCTGCTTCTGAGAAAAGACCACTCATCTACTCTACTGTGTTTCCTATGGGGTCCGAACAGTGAGCTTGCTCAGAACAAAAGAACTGTGCTTCCTACACACACGGGCCATATCTAGTTCAACTCTGCTTAGGAAACTGACAAGAACAGTAGCTCCTCTTCAGTACAAAACACTGTACTTGCTGGGAACAGACGCGAGTGCTATTTGCACTGTGTATGGAAATGGGAGCGCAATAGTGACTCTTCTTACCAGAAAACAACTCTTTCTCCTAGAACTAGAAACTGCATGTGATTCAACTCCATTTAGGACTGGGAAACAAACGCTAGCTCGCCTTACATGAAACACACTCTGCCTCTGAGAAAAGGGCACTCTTCTACTCTACTGTGTTTCCTATAGGGCCAAAACAGTGAGCTTGCTCAGAACAAAAAAACTGTGCTTACTACACAAACGTCCATATCGAGTTCAATTCTGCTTAGGAAACTGACAAGAACAGTAGATCCTCTTCAGTCCAATACACTGTACATGCTGGGAATAGACGCCAGTGCTATTTGCCCTGTGTATTACAATGGGAGCGCAATAGTGACTCTTCTTACCAGAAAACAACTCTTGCTCATAGGACCAGAAAATGCATGTGATTCAATTCCATTTAGAACCGGGAAAAAAACGCTAGCTCGCATTACAAGAAACACAATCTGCTTTTGAGAAAAGAGTACACTTCTACTCTAATGTGTTTCCTATAGGGCCACAACAGTGAGCTTGCTCAGAAAAAAAGAACCGTGCTTTCTACACACACGGGCCATATCTAGTTCAACTGTGCTTAGGAAACTGACAAGAACAGTAGCTCCACTTCAGTCCAATACACTGTACTTGCTGGGAACAGACGCCAGTGCTATTTGCACTGTGTATGGCAATGTGAGCACAATAGAGACTCTTCTTTCCAGAAAACAACTCTTGCTCATGGGACCAAAAAGTGCATGTGATTCAACTCCATTTAGGACTGGGAAACAAATGCTAGATCGCCTTACAAGAAACACACTGTGCTTTTGAGAAAAGAGCACTCTTCTACTCTACTGTGTTTCCTATAGAGCCAAAACAGTGAGCTTGCTCAGAAAAAAAGAACTGTGCTTCCTACACACACGGCCATATCTAGTTCAATTCTGCTTAGGAAACTGACAAGAATAGTAGATCCTCTTCAGTCCAATAAACTGTACTTGCTGGGAACAGACGCCAGTGCTATTTGCACTGGGTATGGCAATGGGAGCGCAATAGTGACTCTTTATTTCAGAAAACAACTCTTGCTCATGGGACCCAAAACTGCATGTGATTCAACTCCATTTAGGCCTGGGAAACAAAAGCTAGATCGCCTTACAAGAAATACACTCTGCTTTTGAGAAAAGGGCACACTTCTACTCTACTGTGTTTCCTATGGGATCCGAAGAGTGAGCTTGCTCAGAACAGAAGAAGTGTGCTTCCTACACAAGGGCCTTATCCAGTTCAACTCTGCTTAGGAAACTGACAAGAACAGTAGATCCTCTTCAGTCCAATACACTGTACTTGCTGGGAACAGTCGCCAGTGCTATTTGCACTGTGTAGGGCAATGGGAGCGCAATAGTGACTTTCCTTACCAGAAAACAACTCTTGCTCCTAGTACCAGAAACTGCATGGGATTCAAGACCATTTAGGACTGGGAAACAAACACTAGCTCGCCTTACAAGAAATACACTCTGCTTTTGAGAAAAGGGCACACTTCTACTCTACTGTGTTTCCTATAGGGTCCGAAGAGTGAGCTTTCTCAGAACAAAAGAACTGTGCTTCCTACACACACCGACTATATTTAGTTTAACTCTGCTTAGGAAACTGACAAGAACAGTAGATCCTCTTCAGTCCAATACACTGTACATGCTGGGAACAGACGCCAGTGCTATTTGCCCTGTGTATGACAATGAGAGCGCAATAGTGACTCTTCTTACCAGAAAACAACTCTTGCTCGTAGGACCAGAAACTGCATGTGATTCAACTCCATTTAGGACTGCGAAACAAACGCTAGCTCCCTTACAAGAAACACACTCTGCTTTTGAGAAAAGAGCACTCTTCTACTCTACTGTGTTTCCTAAAGGGCCAAAACAGTGAGCTTGCTCAGAACAAAAGAACTGTGCTTCCTACACACATGGCCATATCTAGTTCAATTCTGCTTAGGAAACTGACAAGAATAGTAGATCCTCTTCAGTACAATACACTGTACTTCCTGGGAACAGACGCGAGTGCTATTTGCACTGTATATGGCAATTGGAGCGTAATAGTGACTCTTCTTACCAGAAAACATCTCTTGCTCGTGGGACCAGAAACTGCATGGGATTCAACTCCATTTCTGACTCGGAAACAAACACTAGCTCGCCTTACAAGAAACACACTCTGCTTTTGAGAAAAGAGCACTCTTCTACTCTAATGTGTTTCCGATAGGGCCAGAACAGTGAGCTAGCTCAGAAAAAAAGAGCTGTGCTTCCTACACACACGGGCCATATCTAGTTCAACTCTACTTAGGAAACTGAAAGAACAATAGCTCCTCTTCAGTCCAATACACTGTACTTAATGGGAACAGATGCGAGTGTTATTTGCACTGTGTATGGCAATGGGAGCACAATAGTGATTTTCCTTTCCAGAAAACAACTCTTGCTCGTAGGACCAAAAACTGCATGGGATTCAACTCCATTTAGGACTGGGAAACAAACGCTAGCTTGCCTTACAAGAAACACACTCTGCTTTTGAGATAAGAGCACTCTTCTACTCTTCTGTGTTTCCTATGGGATCCGAAGAGTGAGCTTGCTCAGAACAGAAGAAGTGTGCTTCCTACACACACGGCCATATCCAGTTCAACTCTGCTTAGGAAACTGACAAGAACAGTAGATCCTCTTCAGTCCAATACACTGTACTTGCTGGGAACAGTCGCCAGTGCTATTTGCACTGTGTAGGGCAATGGGAGCGCAATAGTGACTTTCCTTACCAGAAAACAACTCTTGCTCCTAGTACCAGAAACTGCATGTGATTCAAGACCCTTTAGGACTGGGAAACAAACACTAGCTCGCCATACAAGAAACACATTCTGCTTTTGAGTAAAGATCACTCTTCTACTCTACTGTGTTTCCTATAGGGCCAGAACAGTGAGCTTGCTCAGAACAAAAGAACTGTGCTTCCTACACACACGGCCATATCTAATTCAATTCTGCTTAGAAAACTGACAATAACAGTAGATCCTCCTCAGTCCAATGCACTGTACATGCTGGGAACAGACGCCAGTGCTATTTGTAATTTGTATGACAATTGGAGCACAATAGTGCCTCTTCTTACCAGAAGACAACTCTTGCTTGTAGGACCAGAAACTGCATGGGATTCAACTCCATTTCTGACTGGGAAACAAACACTAGCTTGCCTTACAAGAAAAACACTCTGCTTTTGAGAAAAGAGCACTCTTCTACTCTACTGTGTTTCCTATACAGCCAGAACAATAAGCTTGCTCAGAACAAAAGAATTGTGCTTCCTACACACACGGGGGATATCTAGATCAATTCTGCATAGGAAACTGACAAGGACAGTACATCCTCTTCAGTCGAATACACTGTACATGCTGGGAACAGATGCCAGTGCTATTTTACCTGTGTATGTCAATGGGAGCGTAATAGTGACTCTTCTTACCAGAAAACAACTCTTGATCGTAGAACCAGAAACTGCATGTGATTCAACTCCATTTAGGACTGAATAACAAACGCTAGCTCGCCTTACAAGAAACATCCTTTGCTTTTGAGAAAAGGGCACTCTTCTACTCTACTGTGTTTCCTATAGGGCCAAAACAGTGAGCTTGCTCAGAATAAAAGAACTGTGCTTCCTACACACACGGCCATATCTAGTTCAATTCTGCTTAGGAAACTGACAAGAACAGTAGATCCTCTTCAGTCCAATACACTGTACATGCTTGGAATAGAAGCCAGTGCTATTTGCCCTGTGTATTACAATGGGAGCACAATAGTGACACTTCTTACCAGAAAACAACTCTTGCTCGTAGGAACAGAAACTGCATGTGATTTTACTCCATATAGGACTGGGAAACAAACGCTAGCTCGTCTTACAAGAAACACACTCTGCTTTTAGGAAAGGGCACTCTTCTACTCTACTGTGTTTCCTATACAGCCAGAACAATGAGCTTGCTCAGAACAAAAGAATTGTGCTTCCTACACACACGGGGAATATCTAGATCAATTCTTCATAGGAAACTGACAAGGACAGTAGATCCTCTTCAGTCCAATACACTGTACATGCTGGGAACAGATGCCAGTGCTATTTTACCTGTGTATTTCAATGGGAGCGCAATAGTGACTCTTCTTACCAGAAAACAACTCTTCCTCGTAGGACCAGAAACTGCATGTGATTCAACTCCATTTAGGACTGAAAAACAAACGCTAGCTTGCCTTACAAGAAACACACTCTGCTTTTGAGAAAAGGGCACTCTTCTACTCTACTGTATTTCCTATAGGGCCAAAACAGTGAGCTTGCTCAGAACAAAAGAACTGTGCTTCCTACACACACGGCCATATCTAGTTCAAATCTGCTTAGGAAACTTACAAGAACAGTAGATCCTCTACAGTCTAATACACTGTACATGCTGGGAATAGAAGCCAGTGCTATTTGCCCTGTGTATTACAATGGGAGCGCAACAGTGACACTTCTTACCAGAAAACAACTCTTGCTCGTAGGAACAGAAACTGCATGTGATTTTACTCCATTTAGGACTGGGAAACAAACGCTAGCTCGTCTTACAAGAAACACACTCTGCTTTCAGGAAAGGGCACTCTTCTACTCTACTGTGTTTCCTATACAGCCAGAACAATGAGCTTGCTCAGAACAAAAGAATTGTGCTTCCTACACACACGGGGGATATCTAGATCAATTCTGCATAGGAAACTGACAAGGACTGTAGATCCTCTTCAGTCCAATACACTGTACATGCTGGGAACAGATGCCAGTGCTATTTTACCTGTGTTTGTCAATGGGAGTGCAATAGTGACTCTTCTTACCAGAAAACAACTCTTGCTCGTAGGACCAGAAACTGCATGTGATTCAACTCCATTTAGGACTGAAAAACAAACGCTAGCTCGCCTTACAAGAAACACACTCTGCTTTTGAGAAAAGGGCACTCTTCTACTCTACTGTGTTTCCTATAGGGCCAAAACAGTGAGCTTGCTCAGAACAAAAGAACTGTGCTTTCTACACACACGGCCATATCTAGTTCAATTCTGCTTAGGAAACTGACAAGAACAGTAGATCCTCTTCAGTCCAATACACTGTACATGCTGGGAATAGAAGCCAGTGCTATTTGCCCTTTGTATTACAATGGGAGCGCAATAGTGACACTTCTTACCAGAAAACAACTCTTGCTCATAGGAACAGAAACTGCATGTGATTTTACTCCATTTAGGACTGGGAAACAAACGCTAGCTCGTCTTACAAGAAACACACTCTGCTTTTAGGAAAGGGCACTCTTCTACTCTACTGTTTTTCCTGTAGAGCCAGAAGAGTGATCTTGCTCAGAACAAAAGAACTGTGCTTCCAACACACACCGACTATATTTAGTTCAATATGCTTAGGAAACTGATAAGAACAGTAGCTCCTCTTCAGTCCAATACACTGTACTTGCTGGGAACAGATGCGAGTGCTATTTGCACTGTGTATGGCAATGGGAGCTCAATAGTGACTCCTCTTTGCAGAAAACAACTCTTGATCGTAGGACCAAAAACTGCATGTGATTCAACTCCATTTAGGACTGGGAAACAAACGCTAGCTCGCCTTACAAGAAACACACTCTGCTTTTGAGAAAAGAGCACTCTTCTTCTCTACTGTGTTTCCTATAGGGCCAGAAGAGTGAGCTTGCTCAGAACAAAAGAACTGTGCTTCCTACACACACGGGCCATATCTACATCAATTCTGCATAGGAAACTGACAAGGACAGTAGATCCTCTTCATTCCAATAAACTGTATGCTGGGAACAGACGCCAGTGCTATTTGCCCTGTGTATGACAATGGGAGCGCAATAGTGACTCTTCTTACCAAAAAACAACTCTTGCTCTTAGGACCAGAAACTGCATGTGATTCAAATCCATTTAGGACTGGGAAACAAACGCTAGCTCCCTTACAAGAAACACACTCTGCTTTTGAGAATATAGCACTCTTCTACTCTACTGTGTTTCCTATAGGGCCAAAACAGTGAGCTTGCTCAGAACAAAAGAACTGTGCTTCCTACACACACGGCCATATCTATTTCAATTCGGCTTATGAAACTGACAAGAATAGTAGATCCTCTTCAGTCCAATACACTGTACTTGCTGGGAACAGACGCGAGTGCTATTTGCCCTGTGTATGACAATGGGAGCTCAATAGTGACTCATCTTACCAGAAAACAACTATTGCTCATAGGATCAGAAACTGCATGTGATTCAACTCCATTTAGGACTGGGAAACAAACGCTAGCTCGCCTTACAAGAAACACACTCTGCTTTTGAGAAAAGAGCACTCATCTACTCTACTGTGTTTCCTATAGAGCCAAAACAGTGTGCTTGCTCAGAACAAAAGAACGGTGCTTCCTAGACACACGGCCATATCTGGTTCAATTCTGCTTAGGAAACTGACAAGAACAGTAGATCCTCTACAGTCTAATACACTGTACATGCTGGGAATAGACGCCAGTGCTATTTGCCTTGTGTATGACAATGGGAGCGCAATAGTGACTCTTCTTACCAGAAAACAACTCTTGCTCGTAGGACCAGAAACTTCATGTGATTCAACTCCATTTAGGACTGGGAAACAAACGCTAGCTCGCCTTACAAGAAACACACTCTGCTTTTGAGAAAAGAGCACTCTTCTACTCTACTGTGTTTCCTATATGGCCAGAACAGTGAGATTGCTCAGAAAAAAAGAACTGTGCTTCTTACAGAAACGGGCCATATCTAGTTCAACTCTACTTAGGAAACTGAAAGAACAGTAGCTCCTCTTCAGTCCAACACACTGTACTTAATGGGTACAGATGCGAGTGCTATTTGCAGTGTGTATGGCAATGGGAGCACAATAGTGACTTTCCTTACCAGAAAACAACTCTTGTTCGTAGGACCAAAAACTGCATGTGATTCAACTCCATTTAGGACTGGGAAACAAACACTAGCTTGCCTTACAAGAAAAACACTCTGCTTTTGAGAAAAGAGCACTCTTCTACTCTACTGTGTTTCCTATACAGCCAGAACAATGAGCTTGCTCAGAACAAAAGAATTGTGCTTCCTACACACACGGGCCATATCTAGATCAATTCTGCATAGGAAACTGACAAGGACAGTAGATCCTCTTCAGCCCAATACACTGTACATGCTGGGAACAGATGCCAGTGCTATTTTACCTGTGTATGTCAATGGGAGCGCAATAGTGACTCTTCTTACCAGAAAACAACTCTTGCTCGTAGGACCAGAAACTGCATGTGATTCAACTCCATTTAGGACTGAAAAACAAACGCTAGCTCGCCTTACAAGAAACACACTCTGCTTTTGAGAAAAGGGCACTCTTCTACTCTACTGTGTTTCCTATAGGGCCAAAACAGTGAGCTTGCCCAGAACAAAAGAACTGTGCTTCCTACACACACGGCCATATCTAGTTCAATTCTGCTTAGGAAACTGACAAGAACAGTAGATCCTCTTCAGTCCAATACACTGTACATGCTGGGAATAGAAGCCAGTGCTATTTGCCCTGTGTATTACAATGGGAGCGCAATAGTAACACTTCTTACCAGAAAACAACTCTTGCTCGTAGGAACAGAAACTGCATGTGATTTTACTCCATTTAGGACTGGGAAACAAACGCTAGCTCGTCTTACAAGAAACACACTCTGCTTTTAGGAAAGGGCACTCTTCTACTCTACTGTTTTTCCTATAGAGCCAGAAGAGTGATCTAGCTCAGAACAAACGAACTGTGCTTCCAATACACACCGACTATATTTAGTTCAATATGCTTATGAAACTGATAAGAACAGTAGATCCTCTTCAGTCCAATACACTGTACTTGCTGGGAACAGATGCGAGTGCTATTTGCACTGTGCATGGCAATGGGAGCGCAATAGTGACTCTTCTTTCCAGAAAACAACTCTTGATCGTAGGACCAAAAACTGCATGTGATTCAACTCCATTTAGGACTGGGAAACAAACACTAGCTCGCCTTACAAGAAACACACTCTGCTTTTGAGAAAAGAGCACTCTTCTTCTCTACTGTGTTTCCTATAGGGCCAGAAGAGTGAGCTTGCTCAGAACAAAAGAACTGTGCTTCCTACACACACGGGCCATATCTACATCAATTCTGCATAGGAAACTGACAAGGACAGTAGATCCTCTTCATTCCAATACACTGTATGCTGGAAACAGACGCCAGTGCTATTTGCCCTGTGTATGACAATGTGAGCGCAATAGTGACTCTTCTTACCAAAAAACAACTCTTGCTCTTAGGACCAGAAACTGCATGTGATTCAAATCCATTTAGGACTGGGAAACAAACGCTAGCTCCCTTACAAGAAACACATTCTGCTTTTGAGAATATAGCACTCTTCTACTCTACTGTGTTTCCTATAGGGCCAAAACAGTGAGCTTGCTCAGAACAAAAGAACTGTGCTTCCTACACACACGGCCATATCTAGTTCAATTCGGCTTAGGAAACTGACAAGAATAGTAGATCCTCTTCAGTCCAATACACTGTACTTGCTGGGAACAGACGCGAGTGCTATTTGCCCTGTGTATGACAATGGGAGCTCAATAGTGACTCTTCTTACCAGAAAACAACTCTTGCTCATAAGATCAGAAACTGCATGTTTTTCAACTCCATTTAGGACTGGGAAACAAACGCTAGCTCGCCTTACAAGAAACACACTCTGCTTTGAGAAAAGAGCACTCATCTACTCTACTGTGTTTCCTATAGAGCCAAAACAGTGTGCTTGCTCAGAACAAAAGAACGGTGCTTCCTAGACACACGGCCATATCTGGTTCAATTCTGCTTAGGAAACTGACAAGAACAGTAGATCCTCTACAGTCTAATACACTGTACATGCTGGGAATAGACGCCAGTGCTATTTGCCTTGTGTATGACAATGGGAGCGCAATAGTGACTCTTCTTACCAGAAAACAACTCTTGCTCGTAGGACCAGAAACTTCATGTGATTCAACTCCATTTAGGACTGGGAAACAAACGGTAGCTCGCCTTACAAGAAACACTCTCTGCTTTTGAGAAAAGAGCACTCTTCTACTCTACTGTGTTTCCTATAGGGCCAGAACAGTGAGATTGCTCAGAAAAAAAGAACTGTGCTTCTTACAGAAACGGGCCATATCTAGTTCAACTCTACTTAGGAAACTGAAAGAACAGTAGCTCCTCTTCAGTCCAATACACTGTACTTGCTGGGAACAGATGCGAGTGCTATTTGCAGTGTGTATGGCAATGGGAGCACAATAGTGACTTTCCTTACCAGAAAACAACTCTTGTTCGTAGGACCAAAAACTGCATGTGATTCAACTCCATTTAGGACTGGGAAACAAACACTAGCTTGCCTTACAAGAAAAACACTCTGCTTTTGAGAAAAGAGCACTCTTCTACTCTACTGTGTTTCCTATACAGCCAGAACAATGAGCTTGCTCAGAACAAAAGAATTGTGCTTCCTACACACACGGGCCATATCTAGATCAATTCTGCATAGGAAACTGACAAGGACAGTAGATCCTCTTCAGCCCAATACACTGTACATGCTGGGAACAGATGCCAGTGCTATTTTACCTGTGTATGTCAATGGGAGCGCAATAGTGACTCTTCTTACCAGAAAACAACTCTTGCTCGTAGGACCAGAAACTGCATGTGATTCAACTCCATTTAGGACTGAAAAACAAACGCTAGCTTGCCTTACAAGAAACACACTCTGCTTTTGAGAAAAGGGCACTCTTCTACTCTACTGTGTTTCCTATAGGGCCAAAACAGTGAGCTTGCCCAGAACAAAAGAACTGTGCTTCCTACACACACGGCCATATCTAGTTCAATTCTGCTTAGGAAACTGACAAGAACAGTAGATCCTCTTCAGTCCAATACACTGTACATGCTGGGAATAGAAGCCAGTGCTATTTGCCCTGTGTATTACAATGGGAGCGCAATAGTAACACTTCTTAACAAAAAACAGCTCTTGCTCGTAGGAACAGAAACTGCATGTGATTTTACTCCATTTAGGACTGGGAAACAAACGCTAGCTCGTCTTACAAGAAA
The DNA here is from genome assembly GCF_949786415.1 of Peromyscus eremicus. Taxonomy (NCBI): domain Eukaryota; kingdom Metazoa; phylum Chordata; class Mammalia; order Rodentia; family Cricetidae; genus Peromyscus; species Peromyscus eremicus. The sequence continues at coordinate 47,628 of NW_026735057.1, read as the reverse complement.
CACACTCTGCTTTTAGGAAAGGGCACTCTTCTACTCTAATGTTTTTCCTATAGAGCCAGAAGAGTGATCTTGCTCAGAACAAAAGAACTGTGCTTCCAATACACACCGACTATATTTAGTTCAATATGCTTATGAAACTGATAAGAACAGTAGCTCCTCTTCAGTCCAATACACTGTACTTGCTGGGAACAGATGCGAGTGCTATTTGCACTGTGTATGGCAATGGGAGCGCAATAGTGACTCTTCTTTCCAGAAAACAACTCTTGATCGTAGGACCAAAAACTGCATGTGATTCAACTCCATTTAGGACTGGGAAACAAACACTAGCTCGCCTTACAAGAAACACACTCTGCTTTTGAGAAAAGAGCACTCTTCTTCTCTACTGTGTTTCCTATAGGGCCAGAAGAGTGAGCTTGCTCAGAACAAAAGAACTGTGCTTCCTACACACACGGGCCATATCTACATCAATTCTGCATAGGAAACTGACAAGGACAGTAGATCCTCTTCATTCCAATACACTGTATGCTGGGAACAGACACCAGTGCTATTTGCCCTGTGTATGACAATGTGAGCGCAATAGTGACTCTTCTTACCAAAAAACAACTCTTGCTCTTAGGACCAGAAACTGCATGTGATTCAAATCCATTTAGGACTGGGAAACAAACGCTAGCTCCCTTACAAGAAACACATTCTGCTTTTGAGAATATAGCACTCTTCTACTCTACTGTGTTTCCTATAGGGCCAAAACAGTGAGCTTGCTCAGAACAAAAGAACTGTGCTTCCTACACACACGGCCATATCTAGTTCAATTCGGCTTAGGAAACTGACAAGAATAGTAGATCCTCTTCAGTCCAATACACTGTACTTGCTGGGAACAGACGCGAGTGCTATTTGCCCTGTGTATGACAATGGGAGCTCAATAGTGACTCTTCTTACCAGAAAACAACTCTTGCTCATAGGATCAGAAACTGCATGTGATTCAACTCCATTTAGGACTGGGAAACAAACGCTAGCTCGCCTTACAAGAAACACACTCTGCTTTTGAGAAAAGAGCACTCATCTACTCTACTGTGTTTCCTATAGAGCCAAAACAGTGTGCTTGCTCAGAACAAAAGAACGGTGCTTCCTAGACACACGGCCATATCTGGTTCAATTCTGCTTAGGAAACTGACAAGAACAGTAGATCCTCTACAGTCTAATACACTGTACATGCTGGGAATAGACGCCAGTGCTATTTGCCTTGTGTATGACAATGGGAGCGCAATAGTGACTCTTCTTACCAGAAAACAACTCTTGCTCGTAGGACCAGAAACTTCATGTGATTCAACTCCATTTAGGACTGGGAAACAAACGCTAGCTCGCCTTACAAGAAACACTCTCTGCTTTTGAGAAAAGAGCACTCTTCTACTCTACTGTGTTTCCTATATGGCCAGAACAGTGAGATTGCTCAGAAAAAAAGAACTGTGCTTCTTACAGAAACGGGCCATATCTAGTTCAACTCTACTTAGGAAACTGAAAGAACAGTAGCTCCTCTTCAGTCCAATACACTGTACTTGCTGGGAACAGATGCGAGTGCTATTTGCAGTGTGTATGGCAATGGGAGCACAATAGTGACTTTCCTTACCAGAAAACAACTCTTGTTCGTAGGACCAAAAACTGCATGTGATTCAACTCCATTTAGGACTGGGAAACAAACACTAGCTTGCCTTACAAGAAAAACACTCTGCTTTTGAGAAAAGAGCACTCTTCTACTCTACTGTGTTTCCTATACAGCCAGAACAATGAGCTTGCTCAGAACAAAAGAATTGTGCTTCCTACACACACGGGCCATATCTAGATCAATTCTGCATAGGAAACTGACAAGGACAGTAGATCCTCTTCAGCCCAATACACTGTACATGCTGGGAACAGATGCCAGTGCTATTTTACCTGTGTATGTCAATGGGAGCGCAATAGTGACTCTTCTTACCAGAAAACAACTCTTGCTCGTAGGACCAGAAACTGCATGTGATTCAACTCCATTTAGGACTGAAAAACAAACGCTAGCTTGCCTTACAAGAAACACACTCTGCTTTTGAGAAAAGGGCACTCTTCTACTCTACTGTGTTTCCTATAGGGCCAAAACAGTGAGCTTGCCCAGAACAAAAGAACTGTGCTTCCTACACACACGGCCATATCTAGTTCAATTCTGCTTAGGAAACTGACAAGAACAGTAGATCCTCTTCAGTCCAATACACTGTACATGCTGGGAATAGAAGCCAGTGCTATTTGCCCTGTGTATTACAATGGGAGCGCAATAGTAACACTTCTTAACAGAAAACAGCTCTTGCTCGTAGGAACAGAAACTGCATGTGATTTTACTCCATTTAGGACTGGGAAACAAACGCTAGCTCGTCTTACAAGAAACACACTCTGCTTTTAGGAAAGGGCACTCTTCTACTCTAATGTTTTTCCTATAGAGCCAGAAGAGTGATCTTGCTCAGAACAAAAGAACTGTGCTTCCAATACACACCGACTATATTTAGTTCAATATGCTTATGAAACTGATAAGAACAGTAGCTCCTCTTCAGTCCAATACACTGTACTTGCTGGGAACAGATGCGAGTGCTATTTGCACTGTGTATGGCAATGGGAGCGCAATAGTGACTCTTCTTTCCAGAAAACAACTCTTGATCGTAGGACCAAAAACTGCATGTGATTCAACTCCATTTAGGACTGGGAAACAAACACTAGCTCGCCTTACAAGAAACACACTCTGCTTTTGAGAAAAGAGCACTCTTCTTCTCTACTGTGTTTCCTATAGGGCCAGAAGAGTGAGCTTGCTCAGAACAAAAGAACTGTGCTTCCTACACACACGGGCCATATCTACATCAATTCTGCATAGGAAACTGACAAGGACAGTAGATCCTCTTCATTCCAATACACTGTATGCTGGGAACAGACACCAGTGCTATTTGCCCTGTGTATGACAATGTGAGCGCAATAGTGACTCTTCTTACCAAAAAACAACTCTTGCTCTTAGGACCAGAAACTGCATGTGATTCAAATCCATTTAGGACTGGGAAACAAACGCTAGCTCCCTTACAAGAAACACATTCTGCTTTTGAGAATATAGCACTCTTCTACTCTACTGTGTTTCCTATAGGGCCAAAACAGTGAGCTTGCTCAGAACAAAAGAACTGTGCTTCCTACACACACGGCCATATCTAGTTCAATTCGGCTTAGGAAACTGACAAGAATAGTAGATCCTCTTCAGTCCAATACACTGTACTTGCTGGGAACAGACGCGAGTGCTATTTGCCCTGTGTATGACAATGGGAGCTCAATAGTGACTCTTCTTACCAGAAAACAACTCTTGCTCATAGGATCAGAAACTGCATGTGATTCAACTCCATTTAGGACTGGGAAACAAACGCTAGCTCGTCTTACAAGAAACACACTCTGCTTTTGAGAAAAGAGCACTCATCTACTCTACTGTGTTTCCTATAGAGCCAAAACAGTGTGCTTGCTCAGAACAAAAGAACGGTGCTTCCTAGACACACGGCCATATCTGGTTCAATTCTGCTTAGGAAACTGACAAGAACAGTAGATCCTCTACAGTCTAATACACTGTACATGCTGGGAATAGACGCCAGTGCTATTTGCCTTGTGTATGACAATGGGAGCGCAATAGTGACTCTTCTTACCAGAAAACAACTCTTGCTCGTAGGACCAGAAACTTCATGTGATTCAACTCCATTTAGGACTGGGAAACAAACGGTAGCTCGCCTTACAAGAAACACTCTCTGCTTTTGAGAAAAGAGCACTCTTCTACTCTACTGTGTTTCCTATATGGCCAGAACAGTGAGATTGCTCAGAAAAAAAGAACTGTGCTTCTTACAGAAACGGGCCATATCTAGTTCAACTCTACTTAGGAAACTGAAAGAACAGTAGCTCCTCTTCAGTCCAATACACTGTACTTGCTGGGAACAGATGCGAGTGCTATTTGCAGTGTGTATGGCAATGGGAGCACAATAGTGACTTTCCTTACCAGAAAACACCTCTTGTTCGTAAGACCAAAAACTGCATGTGATTCAACTCCATTTAGGACTGGGAAACAAACACTAGCTTGCCTTACAAGAAAAACACTCTGCTTTTGAGAAAAGAGCACTCTTCTACTCTACTGTGTTTCCTATACAGCCAGAACAATGAGCTTGCTCAGAACAAAAGAATTGTGCTTCCTACACACACGGGCCATATCTAGATCAATTCTGCATAGGAAACTGACAAGGACAGTAGATCCTCTTCAGCCCAATACACTGTACATGCTGGGAACAGATGCCAGTGCTATTTTACCTGTGTATGTCAATGGGAGCGCAATAGTGACTCTTCTTACCAGAAAACAACTCTTGCTCGTAGGACCAGAAACTGCATGTGATTCAACTCCATTTAGGACTGAAAAACAAACGCTAGCTTGCCTTACAAGAAACACACTCTGCTTTTGAGAAAAGGGCACTCTTCTACTCTACTGTGTTTCCTATAGGGCCAAAACAGTGAGCTTGCCCAGAACAAAAGAACTGTGCTTCCTACACACACGGCCATATCTAGTTCAATTCTGCTTAGGAAACTGACAAGAACAGTAGATCCTCTTCAGTCCAATACACTGTACATGCTGGGAATAGAAGCCAGTGCTATTTGCCCTGTGTATTACAATGGGAGCGCAATAGTAACACTTCTTACCAGAAAACAACTCTTGCTCGTAGGAACAGAAACTGCATGTGATTTTACTCCATTTAGGACTGGGAAACAAACGCTAGCTCGTCTTACAAGAAACACACTCTGCTTTTAGGAAAGGGCACTCTTCTACTCTAATGTTTTTCCTATAGAGCCAGAAGAGTGATCTTGCTCAGAACAAAAGAACTGTGCTTCCAATACACACCGACTATATTTAGTTCAATATGCTTATGAAACTGATAAGAACAGTAGCTCCTCTTCAGTCCAATACACTGTACTTGCTGGGAACAGATGCGAGTGCTATTTGCACTGTGTATGGCAATGGGAGCGCAATAGTGACTCTTCTTTCCAGAAAACAACTCTTGATCGTAGGACCAAAAACTGCATGTGATTCAACTCCATTTAGGACTGGGAAATAAACACTAGCTCGCCTTACAAATAACACACTCTGCTTTTGAGAAAAGAGCACTCTTCTTCTCTACTGTGTTTCCTATAGGGCCAGAAGAGTGAGCTTGCTCAGAACAAAAGAACTGTGCTTCCTACACACACGGGCCATATCTACATCAATTCTGCATAGGAAACTGACAAGGACAGTAGATCCTCTTCATTCCAATACACTGTATGCTGGGAACAGACGCCAGTGCTATTTGCCCTGTGTATGACAATGTGAGCGCAATAGTGACTCTTCTTACCAAAAAACAACTCTTGCTCTTAGGACCAGAAACTGCATGTGATTCAAATCCATTTAGGACTGGGAAACAAACGCTAGCTCCCTTACAAGAAACACATTCTGCTTTTGAGAATATAGCACTCTTCTACTCTACTGTGTTTCCTATAGGGCCAAAACAGTGAGCTTGCTCAGAACAAAAGAACTGTGCTTCCTACACACACGGCCATATCTAGTTCAATTCGGCTTAGGAAACTGACAAGAATAGTAGATCCTCTTCAGTCCAATACACTGTACTTGCTGGGAACAGACGCGAGTGCTATTTGCCCTGTGTATGACAATGGGAGCTCAATAGTGACTCTTCTTACCAGAAAAACAACTCTTGCTCATAGGATCAGAAACTGCATGTGATTCAACTCCATTTAGGACTGGGAAACAATCGCTAGCTCGCCTTACAAGAAACACACTCTGCTTTTGAGAAAAGAGCACTCATCTACTCTACTGTGTTTCCTATAGAGCCAAAACAGTGTGCTTGCTCAGAACAAAAGAACGGTGCTTCCTAGACACACGGCCATATCTGGTTCAATTCTGCTTAGGAAACTGACAAGAACAGTAGATCCTCTACAGTCTAATACACTGTACATGCTGGAATAGACGCCAGTGCTATTTGCCTTGTGTATGACAATGGGAGCACAATAGTGACTCTTCTTACCAGAAAACAACTCTTGCTCGTAGGACCAGAAACTTCATGTGATTCAACTCCATTTAGGACTGGGAAACAAACGGTAGCTCGCCTTACAAGAAACACTCTCTGCTTTTGAGAAAAGAGCACTCTTCTACTCTACTGTGTTTCCTATATGGCCAGAACAGTGAGATTGCTCAGAAAAAAGAACTGTGCTTCTTACAGAAACGGGCCATATCTAGTTCAACTCTACTTAGGAAACTGAAAGAACAGTAGCTCCTCTTCAGTCCAATACACTGTACTTGCTGGGAACAGATGCGAGTGCTATTTGCAGTGTGTATGGCAATGGGAGCACAATAGTGACTTTCCTTACCAGAAAACAACTCTTGTTCGTAGGACCAAAAACTGCATGTGATTCAACTCCATTTAGGACTAGGAAACAAACACTAGCTTGCCTTACAAGAAAAACACTCTGCTTTTGAGAAAAGAGCACTCTTCTACTCTACTGTGTTTCCTATACAGCCAGAACAATGAGCTTGCTCAGAACAAAAGAATTGTGCTTCCTACACACACGGGCCATATCTAGATCAATTCTGCATAGGAAACTGACAAGGACAGTAGATCCTCTTCAGTCCAATACACTGTACATGCTGGGAACAGATGCCAGTGCTATTTTACCTGTGTATGTCAATGGGAGCGCAATAGTGACTCTTCTTACCAGAAAACAACTCTTGCTCGTAGGACCAGAAACTGCATGTGATTCAACTCCATTTAGGACTGAAAAACAAACGCTAGCTCACCTTACAAGAAACACACTCTGCTTTTGAGAAAAGGGCACTCTTCTACTCTACTGTGTTTCCTATAGGGCCAAAACAGTGAGCTTGCCCAGAACAAAAGAACTGTGCTTCCTACACACACGGCCATATCTAGTTCAATTCTGCTTAGGAAACTGACAAGAACAGTAGATCCTCTTCAGTCCAATACACTGTACATGCTGGGAATAGAAGCCAGTGCTATTTGCCCTGTGTATTACAATGGGAGCGCAATAGTGACTCTTCTAACCAGAAAACAACTCTTACTCGTAGGAACAGAAACTGCATGTGATTCAACTTTATTTAGGACTGGGAAACAAACGCTAGCTCGTCTTACAAGAAACACACTCTGCTTTTAGGAAAGGGCACTCTTCTACTCTAATGTTTTTCCTATAGAGCCAGAAGAGTGATCTTGCTCAGGACAAAAGAACTGTGCTTCCAACACACACCGACTATATTTAGTTCAATATGCTTAGGAAACTGACAAGAATAGTAGATCCTCTTGAGTCCAATACATTGTACTTGCTGGGAACAGACGCGAGTGCTATTTGCCCTGTGTATGACAATGGGAGCGCAATAGTGACTTTTCTTACCAGAAAACAACTCTTGCTCGTAAATACAGAAACTGCATGTGATTTAACTCCATTTAGGACTGGGAAACAAACGCTAACTCGCCTTACAAGAAACACACTCTGCTTTTGAGAAAAGATCCCTCTTCTACTCTAAAGTGTTTACTATGGGGCCCGATCAGTGAGCTTGATCAGAATAAAAGAACTGTGCTTCCTACACACACGAGGCATATGTAGTTCAACTCTGCTTAGGAAACTGACAAGAACAGTAGCTCCTCTTCAGTCCAATACACTGTACTTGCTGGGAACAGATGCGAGTGCTATTTGCACTGTGTATGGCAATAGGAACGCAATAGTGACTCTTCTTTCCAGAAAACAACTCTTGATCGTAGGACCAAAAACTGCATGTGATTCAACTCCATTTAGGACTGGGAAACAAACGCTAGCTTGCCTTACAAGAAACACACTCTGCTTTTGAGAAAAGAGCACTCTTCTTCTCTACTGTGTTTCCTATAGGGCCAAAACAGTGAGCTTGCTCAGAACAAAAGAACTGTGCTTCCTACACACACGGGGCATATCTAGATCAATTCTGCATAGGAAACTGACAAGGACAGTAGCTTCTCTTCAGTCCAATACACTGTATGCTGGGAACAGACGCCAGTGCTACTTGCCCTGTGTATGACAATGGGTGCGCAATAGTGACCCTTCTTACCAAAAAACAACTCTTGCTCGTAGGACAAGAAACTGCATGTGATTCAAATCCATTTAGGACTGCGAAACAACCCTAGCTCCATTACAAAAAACACACTCTGCTTTTGAGAATATAGCACTCTTCTACTCTACTGTGTTTCCTATAGGGCCAAAACAGTGAGCTTGCTCAGAACAAAAGAACTGTGCTTCCTACACACACGGCCATATCTAGTTCAATTCTGCTTGGGAAACTGACAAGAATAGTAGATCCTCATCAGTCCAATACACTGTACTTGCTGGGAACAGACGCGAGTGCTATTTGCCCTGTGTATGATAATGGGAGAGCAATAGTGACTCTTCTTACCAGAAAACAACTCTTGCTCATAGGAACAGAAACTGCATGTGATTCAACTCCATTTAGGACTGGGAAACAAACGCTAGCTCGCCTTACAAGAAACACACTCTGCTTTTGAGAAAAGAGCCCTCTTCTACTCTAAAGTGTTTCCAATGGGTTCCGAACAGTGAGCTTGCTCAGAACAAAAGAACTGTGCTTCCTACACACACGGGCCATATCTAGTTCAACTCTCCTTAGGAAACTGACAAGAACAGTAGCTCCTCTTCAGTCAAATACACTGTACTTCCTGGGAACAGACGCGAGTGCTATTTGTAATGTGTATGGCAATGGGAGCGCAATAGTGACTCTACTTACCAGAAAACATGTCTTTTCGTAGGACCAGAAACTGCATGGGATTCAACTCCATTTCTGACTGGGAAACAAACACTAGCTCGCCTTACAAGAAACACACTCTACTTTTGAGAAAAGAGCACTCTTCTACTCTACTGTTTTTCTATGGTATCCTAACAGTGAGCTTGCTCAGAACAAAAGAACTGTGCTTCCTACACACACGTGCCATATCTAGTTCAACTCTGCTTAGGAAACTGACAAGAACAGTAGCTCCTCTGCAGTCCAATACACTGTACTTGCTGGGAACAGAGGCGAGTGCTATTTGCCTTGTGTATGACAATGGGAGCACAATAGTGACACTTCTTACCAGAAAACAACACTTGCTCATAGGACCAGAAACTTCATGTGATTCAACTCCATTTAGGACTGGGAAACAAACGCTAGCTTGCCTTACAAGAAACACACTCTGCTTTTGAGAAAAGAGCCCTCTTCTACTCTAATGTGTTTCCTATACGGCCAGAACAGTGAGCTTGCTCCAAACAAAAGAACCGTGCTTCCTACACACACGGGCCATATCTAGTTCAACTCTGCTTAGGAAACTGACAAGAACAGTTGTTCCTCTTCAGTCCAATACACTGTACTTGCTGGAAACAGACGCCAGTGCTATTTGCACTGTGTATGGCAATAGGAGCACAATAGTGACGCTTCTTACCAGAAAACAACTCTTGCTTGTAGGACCGAAAACTGCATGTGATTCAACTACATTTAGTACTGGGAAACAAACGCTAGCTCGCCTTACAAGAAACTCACTCTGCTTTTGAGAAAAGAGCACTCTTCTACTCTAATGTGTTTCCTATACGGCCAGAACAGTGAGCTTGCTCCAAACAAAAGAACCGTGCTTCCTACACACACGGGCCATATCTAGTTCAACTCTGCTTAGGAAACTGACAAGAACAGTAGATCCTCTTCAGTCCAATACACTGTACTAGCTGGGAAGAGACGTGAGAGCTATATGCACTGTGTATGGCAATGGGAGCGCAATAGTGACTCTTCTTACCAGAAAAAAACTCTTGCTCGTAGGACCAGAAACTGCATGGGATTCAACTCCACTTCAGACTGGGATACAAAGACTAGCTCGCCTTACAAGAAACACACTCTGCTTTTGAGAAAAGTGCACTCTTCTACTGTACTGGGTTTCCTATGGGGTCCAAACAGTGAGCTTGCTCAGAACAAAAGAACGGTGCTTCCTAGACACACGGCCATATCTGGTTCAATTCTGCCTAGGAAACTGACAAGAACAGTAGATCCTCTACAGTCTAATACACTGTACATGCTGGGAATAGACGCCAGTGCTATTTGCCTTGTGTATGACAATGGGAGCACAATAGTGACTCTTCTTACCAGAAAACAACACTTGCTCATAAGACCAGAAACTTCATGTGATTCAACTCCATTTAGGACTGGGAAACAAACGCTAGCTTGCCTTACAAGAAACACACTCTGCTTTTGAGAAAAGAGCACTCTTCTACTCTAATGTGTTTCCTATAGGGCCAGAACAGTGAGCTTGCTCCAAACAAAAGAACCGTGCTTCCTACACACACGGGCCATATCTAGTTCAACTCTGCGCAGGAAACTGACAAGAACAGTTGTTCCTCTTCAGTCCAATACACTGTACTTGCTGGAAACAGACGCCAGTGCTATTTGCACTGTGTATGGCAATAGGAGCACAATAGTGACGCTTCTTACCAGAAAACAACTCTTGCTTGTAGGACCAAAAACTGCATGTGATTCAACTACATTTAGTACTGGGAAACAAACGCTAGCTCGCCTTACAAGAAACTCACTCTGCTTTTGAGAAAAGAGCACTCTTCTACTCTAATGTGTTTCCTATAGGGCCAGAACAGTGAGCTTGCTCAGAACAAAAGAACTGTGCTTCCTACACACACGGGCCATATCTAGTTCAACTCTGCTTAGGAAACTGACAAGAACAGTAGATCCTCTTCAGTCCAATACACTGTACTAGCTGGGAAGAGACGTGACAGCTATATGCACTGTGTATGGCAATGGGAGCGCAATAGTGACTCTTCTTACCAGAAAACAACTCTTGCTCGTAGGAACAGAAACTGCATGGGATTCAACTCCACTTCAGACTGGGATACAAAGACTAGCTCGCCTTACAAGAAACACACTCTGCTTTTGAGAAATGTGCACTCTTCTACTGTACTGGGTTTCCTATGGGGTCCAAACAGTGAGCTTGCTCAGAACAAAAGAACTGTGCTTCCTACACACAGGGGCCATATTTAGTTCAACTCTGCTTAGGAAACTGACAAGAACAGTAGCTCATCTTCAGTTCAATACACTGTACTTCCTGGGAACAGACGCGAGTGCTATTTGCACTATGTATGGCAATGGGAGCGCAATAATGACTTTCCTTACCAGAAAACAACTCTAGCTCGTAGGACCATAAACTGCATGTGTTTCAACTCCATTTAGGACTGGGAAACAAACGCTAGCTCGCCTTACAAGAAACACACTCTGCTTTTGAGAAAAGAGCACTCTTCTACTCTACTGTGATTCCTACAGGGCCAAAACAGTGAGCTTGCTCAGAACAAAAGAACTGTGCTTCGTACACACACCAACTATATCTAATTCAACTCTGCTTAGGAAACTGACTAGAACAGTAGATCCTCTTCAGTACAATACACTGTAAATGCTGGGAACAGACGCCACTGCTCTTTGTCCTGTGTATGACAATGTGAGGAAATAGTTACTCTTCTTACCAGAAAACAACTGTTGCTCCTAGGACCAGAAACTGCATGTGATTCAACTCCATTTAGGACGGGAAACAAACGCTAGCTCGCCTTACAAGAAACAAACTCTGCTTTTGAGAAAAGAGCACTCTTCTACTCTACTGTGTTTCCTATAGGGCCAGAATAGTGAGCTTGCTCAGAACAAAAGAACTGTGCTTCCTACCCACAGTGGCTATATCTAGTTCAACTCTGCTTAGGAAACTAACAAGAACAGTAGCTCATCTTCAGTCCAATACACTGTACTTGCTGCGAACACACGCCAGTGCTATTTGCACTATGCATGGCAATGGGAGCACAAAAGTGACTTTCCTTACCAGAAAACAATTCTAGCTCGTAGGACCAAAAACTGCATGTGATTCCACTCCATTTAGGACTGGGAAACAAAAGCTAGCTCGCCTTACAAGAAACACACTCTGCTTTTGAGAAAAGAGCACTCTTCTACTCTACTGTGTTTCCTACAGGGCCAGAATAGTGAGCTTGCTCAGAACAAAAGAACTGTGCTTCCTACACACACGGGCTATATACAGTTCAACTCTGCTTAGGAAACTGACAAAAACAGTAGCTCCTCTTCAGTTCAATACACTGTAAATGCTGGGAACAGACGCCAGTGCTATTTGCCCTGTGTATGACAATGGGAGCGCAATAGTGACTCTTCTTAATAGAAAACAACTCTTGCTTGTAGGACCAGAAACTGGATGTGATTCAACTCCATTTAGGACTGGGAAACAAACGCTAGCTCACCTTACAAGAAACACACTCTGCTTTTGAGAAAAGAGCACTCTTCTACTCTTCTGTGTGTCCTTTGGGGTCCAAACAGTGTGCTTGCTCAGAACAAAAGAACTGTGCTTCCTACAAGCACGGGCCATATCTAGTTCAACTCTGCTTAGGAAACTGACAAGAACATTAGCTCCTCTTCAGTCCAATACACTGTATTTGCTGGGAACAGACGCGAGAGCTATTTTCACTGTATATGGCAATGGGAGCCCAATAGTGACTCTTCTTACCAGAAAACAACTCTTGCTCATAGGACCAGAAACTGCATGGGATTCAACTCCATTTCAGACTGGGATACAAAGACTAGCTCGCCTTACAAGAAACACACTCTGCTTTTGAGAAAAGAGCACTCTTCTACTCTACTCTGTTTCCTATGGGGTCTGAACAGTGAGCTTGCTCAGAACAAAAGAACTGTGCTTCCTACACACACGGGCCATATCTAGTTCAACTCTGCTTAGGAAACTGACAAGAACAGTAGCTCATCTTCTGAACAATACACTGTACTTGCTGCGAACACACGCCAGTGCTATATGCCCTGTGTATGGCAATGGGAGCGCAATAGTGACTCTTCTTACCAGAAAACAACTCTTGCTCATAGGACCAGAAACTGCATGGGATTCAACTCCATTTCAGACAGGGAAAAAACACTAGCTCGCCTTACAAGAAACACACTCTGCTTTTGAGAAAAGAGCCCTCTTCTACTCTACTGTGTTTCCTAAGGGGTCCGAACAGTGAGCTTGCTCAGAACAAAAGAACTGTGCTTCCTAAACACACCGACTATATCTAGTTCAACTCTGCTTAGGAAACTGACAAGAACAGTAGCTCCTTTTCAGTCCAACACCGTACTTGCTGGGAACAGACGTGAGTGCTATTTGCACTGTGTATGGCAATGGGAGCACAATAGTGACTTTCCTTGCCAGAAAACACCTCTTGCTCGTAGGACCAAAAATTGCATGTGATTCAACTCCATTTATGACTGGGAAACAAACACTAGCTCGCCTTACAAGAAACACACTTTGCTTTTGAGAAAAGATCACTCTTCTACTCTACTGTGATTCCTATAAGGCCAGAACAGTGAGCTTGCTCAGAACAAAAGAACTGTGCTTCCTACACACACGGCAATATCTAGTTCAATTCTGCTTAGGAAACTGACAAGAACAGTAGATCCTCTTCAGTCCAATACACTGTACTTGCTGGGAACAGACGCCAGTGCTATTTGTATTGTGTATGACCATGGGAGCGCAATAATGACTCTTCTTACCAGAAAACAACACTTGCTCGTAGGACAAGAAACTGCATGTGATTCAACTCCATTTAGGACTGGGACACAAACGCTAGCTCAACTTACAAGAAACACACTCTGCTTTTCATAAAAGAGCACTCTTCTACTCTACTGTGTTTCCTATGGGGTCCGAACAGTGAGCTTGCTCATAACAAAAGAACTGTGCTTCCTACACACAGGTGCCGTATCTAGTTCAACTCTGCTTAGGAAACTGACAAGAACAGTAGCTCCTCTTCAGTCCAATACACTGTACTTGCAGGGAACAGACGCTAGTGCTTTTTGCACTGTGTATGTCAATGGGAGTGCAATAGTGACTTTCCTTACCAGGAAACAACTCTAGCTCGTGGGACCAAAAACTGCATGTCATTCAACTCCATTTAGGACTGGAAAACAAACGCTAGCTTGCCTTAAAAGAAACACACTCTGCTTTTGAGAACAGAGCACGCTTCTACTCTACTGTGTTTACTATGGTTTCGAACATTGAGCTTGCTCAGAACAAAAGAACTGTGCTTTCTACACACACGGGCCATATCTAGTTCAACTCTGCTTAGGAAACTGACAAGAGCAGTAGCTCCTCTTCAGTCCAATACATTGTACATGCTGGGAACATACACCAGTGCTATTTGCCTTGTGTATGACAATGGGAGCGCAATAGTGACTCTTCTTACCAGAAAACAACTCTTGTTCGTGGGACCTGAAACTGCATGTGATTCAACTCCATTTAGGACTGGGAAACAAACACTAGCTCACCTTAAAAGAAACACACTCTGCTTTTGAGAAAAGAGCACTCTTCTACTCTTCTGTGTGTCCTTTGGGGTCCAAACAGTGTGCTTGCTCAGAACAAAAGAATTGTGCTTCCTACAAACACGGGCCATATCTAGTTCAATTTTGCTTAGGAAACTGACAAGAACGATAGATCCTCTTCAGTCCAATACACTGTACATGCTGGGAACAGACGCCAGTGCTATTTGCCTTGTGTATGACAAAGGGAGTGCAATACTGACTCTTCTTACCAGAAAACATCTTTAGCTCATAGGACCAGAAACTGCATGTGATTCAACTCCATTTAGGACGGGAAAAAAACGCTAGCTCGCCTTACAAGAAACACACTCTGCTTTTGAGAAAAGAGCACTCTTCTACTCTACTGTGTTTCCTATAGGGCCAGAATAGTGAGCTTGCTCAGAACAAAAGAACTGTGCTTCCTACCCACAGTGGCCATATCTAGTTCAACTCTGCTTAGGAAACAGACAAGAACAGTAGCTCATCTTCACTCCAATACACTGTACTTGCTGCGAACACTCGCCAGTGCCATTTGCCCTGTGTATGACAATGGGAGCGCAATAGTGGCTCTTCATACCAGAAAACAACTCTTGCTCGTAGGACCAGGAACTGCATGTGCTTCAACTCCATTTATGACTGGGAAACAAAAGCTAGCACGCCTTAGAAGAAACACACTCTGCTTTTGAGAAAAGAGCACATTTCTACTCTACTGTGTTTCCTATAGGGCCAGAATAGTGAGCTTGCTCAGAACAAAAGAACTGTGTTTCCTACACACACGGGCTATATCTAGTTCAACTCTGCTTAGAAAACTGACAAGAACAGTAGCTCCTCTTCAGTCCAATACACTGTAAATGCGGGAACAGACGCCAGTGCTATTTGCCCTGTGTATGACAATGGGAGCGCAATAGTGACTCGTCTTAATAGAAAACAACTCTTGTTTGTAGGACCAGAAACTGCATGTGATTCAACTCCATTTAGGACTGGGAAACAAATGCTCGCTCACCTTACAAGAAACACACTCTGTTTTTGAGAAAAGAGCACTCTTCTACTCTACATTGTTTCCTATGGGGTCCGAACAGTGAGCTTGCTCCGAACAAAAGAACTGTGCTTCCTACACACACGGGCCATATCTAGTTCAACTCTGCTTAGGAAACTGACAAGAACATTAGCTCCTCTTCAGTCCAATACACTGTACTTGCTGGGAACAGACCCGAGAGTATTTTCACTGTATATGGCAATGGGAGCACAATAGTGACTCTTCTTACCAGAAAACATCTCGTGCTCGTAGGACCAGAAACTGCATGTGATTCAACTCCATTTAGGACTGGTAAACAAATGCTAGCTCGCCTTTCAAGAAACACACTCTGCTTTTGAGAAAAGATCACTCTTCTTCTCTACTGTGTTTCCTATAGGGACAGAACAGTAAGCTTGCTCAGAACAAAAGAACTGTGCATCCTACACACACGGCCATATCTAGATCAATTCTGCATAGGAAACTGACAAGAACAGTAGATCCTCTTCAGTCCAATACACTGTACATGCTGGGAACAGACGCCAGAGTTATTTGCCCTGTGTATGACAATGGGAGCGCAATAGTGACTCTTCTTACCAGAAAACAACCCTTGCTCGTAGGACCAGAAACTGCATGTGATTTAACTCCATTTAGGACTGGGAAACTAACGCTAGCTCGCCTTACAAGAAACACACTCTGCTTTTGAGAAAAGAGCACTCTTCTACTCTAATGTGTTTCCTATAGGTCCAGAACAGTGAGCTTGTTCAGAAAAAAATAACTGTGCTTCCTACACACACCGACTAAATCTAGTTCAACTCTGCTTAGGAAACTGACAAGAACAGTAGCTCCTTTCAGTCCAATACACTGTACTTGCTGGGAACAGACGTGAGTGCTATTTGCACTGTGTATGGCAATGGGAGAACAATAGTGACTTTCCTTACCAGAAAACACCTCTTACTCGTAGGACCAAAAACTGCATGTGATTCAACTCCATTTAAGACTGGGAAACAAACCCTAGCTCGCCTTACAAGAAACACACTTTGCTTTTGAGAAAAGATCACTCTTCTACTCTACTGTGTTTCCTATAGGGCCAGAACAGTGAGCTTGCTCAGAACAAAAGAAATGTGCTTCCTACACACACGGCAATATCGAGTTCAATTTTGCTTAGGAAACTGACAAGAACAGTAGATCCTCTTCAGTCCAATACACTGTACCTGCTGGGAACAGACGCCAGTGCTATTTGCCTTGTGTATGACAATGGGAGCACAATAGTGACTTTCCTTACCAGAAAACAACTTTAGCTCTTAGGACCAGAAACTGCATGTGATTCAACTCCATTTAGGACAGGAAACAAATGCTAGCTCGCCTTACAAGAAACACACTCTGCTTTTGAGAAAAGAGCACTCTTCTACTCTACTGTGTTTCCTATAGGGCCAGAATAGTGAGCTTGCTCAGAACAAAAGAACTGTGCTTCCTACCCACAGTGGCCATATCTAGTTCAACTCTGCTTAGGAAACTGACAAGAACAGTAGCTCATCTTCAGTCCAATACACTGTACTTGCTGCGCACATATGCCAGTGCTATTTGCACTATGCATGGCAATGGGAGCGCAAAAGTTACTTTCCTTACCAGAAAACAAATCTAGCTCGTAGGACCAAAAACTGCATATGATTCCACTCTATTTAGGACTGCGATACAAACGCTACCTACCCTTACAAGAAACACACTCTGCTTTTGAGAAAAGAGCTCTCTTCTACTCTTCTGTGTTTCCTTTGGGGTCCAAACAGTGTGCTTGCTCAGAAAAAAAGAACTGTGCTTCCTACACACACGGGCTATATCTAGTTCAACTCTGCTTAGGAAACTGACAAGAACAGTAGCTCATCTTCAGTCCCATACACTGCACCTGCTGGGTACAGACACCAGTGCTATTCGCCCTTTGTATGACAATGGGGGTGCAATAGTGAATCTTCTTACCAGAAAACATTTCTTGCTCCTAGGACAAGAAACTGCATGGGATTCAACTCCATTTCAGACTGGGAAACAAACACTTGCTCGCCTTAAAAGAAACACACTCTGCTTTTGAGAAAAGAGCACTCTTCTACTCTACTGTGTTTCCTATGGTGTCCGAACAGTGAGATTGCTCAGAACAAAAGAACTGTGCTTCCTACGCACAGGGGCCGTATCTAGTTCAACTCTGCTTAGGAAACTGACAAGAACAGTAGCTCCTCTTCAGTCCAATACACTGTACTTGCTGGGAACAGACGCAAGTGCTTTTTGCACTATGTATGGCAATGGGAGCACAATAGTGACTTTCCTTACCAGAAAACAACTCTTGCTCGTAGGACCAGAAACTGCCAGTGATTCAACTCCATTTAGGACTGGGAACCAAACGCTAGCTCGCCTTACAACAAACACACTCTGCTTTTGAGAAAAGAGCACTCTTCTACTCTATCGTGTGTCCTATAGGGCCAAAAAATTAGCTTGCTCAGAACAAAAGAACTGTGCTTGCTACACACACGGCAATATCTAGTTCAATTCTGCTTAGGAAACTGACAAGAACAGTAGCTCATCTTCAGTCCAATACACTGTACTTGGGGTAAACAGACGCCAGTGCTATTTGACCTGTGTATGAAAATGGGAGTGCCATAGTGACTCTTTTACCATAAAACAACCCTTGCTCGTAGGACTAGAAACTGCGTGTGATTCAACTCCATTTAGGACTGGGAAACAAACGCTATCTCGCCTTACAAGAAACACACTCTGCTTTTGAGAAAAGAGCACTCTTCTGCTCGACTGTGTATCCTATGGGGTCCGAACAGTGAGCTTGCTCAGAACAAAAGAACTGGGCTTCCTACACACACGGGACATATCTAGTTCTACTCTGCTTAGGAAACTGACAAGAACAGTAGCTCCACTTCAGTCCAATACACTGTACTTGCTGGGAACAGACGCGAGTGCTATTAGCACTGTGTATGGCAATGGGAGCACAATAGTGACTTTCCTTACCAGAAAACAACTCTTGCTCGTAGGATCAGAAACTGCATATGATTCAGCTCCATTTAGGACTGGGAAACAAATGCTAGCTCGCCTTACAAGAAACACACTCTGCTTTTGAGAAAGAGCACTCTTCTACTCTACTCTGTTTCCTATGGGGTCCGAACAGTGAGCTTGCTCAGAACAAAAGAACTGTGCTTCCTACACACACGGACCATATGTAGTTCAACTCTGCTTAGGAAACTGACAAGAACAGTAGCTCCGCTTCAGTCCAATACACTGTACTTGCTGGGAACAGACGCCAGTGCTATTGGCACTGTGTATGGCAATAGGAGCACAATAGTGTTTCTTCTTATCAGAAAACAACTCTTGCTCATAGGACCAGAAACTGCATGGGATTCAACTCCATTTCTGACTGGGAAACAAACACTAGCTCGCCTTACAAGAAAGACACTCTGATTTTGAGAAAAGAGCACTCTTCTACTCTACTGTGTTTCCTATGGGGTCTGAATAGTGAGCTTGCTCAGAACAAAAGAACTGTGCTTCCTACACACAGGGGCCATATCTAGTTCAACTCTGCTTAGGAAACTGACAAGAACAGTAGCTACGCTTCAGTCCAATACACTGTACTTGCTGGGAACAGACGCCAGTGCTATTTGCCCTGTGTATGACAATGGGAGCGCAATAGTGACTCTTCTTAGCAGAAAACAACTCTTGCTCGTAGGACAAGAATCTGCATGTGATTTAACTCCATTTAGGACTGGGAAACAAATGCTAGCTCGCCTAACAAGAAACACACTCTGATTTTGAGAAAAGAGCACTCTTCTACTCTACTGTGTTTCCTACTGGGTCGGAATAGTGAGCTTGCTCAGAACAAAAGAACTGGGCTTCCCACTCACACGGGCCATATCTAGTTCAACTCTGCTTAGGAATCTGACAAGAACAGTAGCTCCGCTTCAGTCCAATACACTGTACTTCCTGGGAACAGACGCGAGTGCTATTTGCACTGTGTATGGCAATGGGAGTGCAATAGTAACTTTCCTTACCAGAAAACAACTCTTGCTCCAAGTACCAAAAACAGGATGTGATTCAACTCCATTTAGGACTGGGAAAAAAACGCTAGCTTGCCTTACAAGAAACACACTCTGATTTTGAGAAAAGAGCACTCTTCCACTCTACTGTGTTTCCTATGGGGTCCGAAGAGTGAGCTTGCTCAGAACAAAAGAACTGTGCTTCCTACACAAACGGGCCATATCTATTTCAACTCTGCTTAGGAAACTGACAAGAACGGTAGCTCCTCTTCAGTCCAATACACTGTACTAGCTGGGAACAGACGCGAGTGCTCTTTGCACTATGTATGGAAATGGGAGCGCAATAGTGACTTTCCTTACCAGAAAACACCTCTTGCTCGTAGGACCAAAAACTGCATGGGATTCAACTCCATTTCTGACTGGGAAACATACACTAGCTCGCCTTATAAGAAACACACTCTGCTTTTGGGAAAGAGCACTCATCTACTCTAATGTCTTTTCTATGTGGTCCGAACTGTGAGCTTGCTCAGAACAAAAGAACTGTGCTTCCTACACACAGGGGCCATATCTAGTTCAACTCTGCTTAGGAAACTGACAAGAACAGTAGCTCCTCTTCAGTCCAATACACTGTACTTCCTGGGAACAGACGCGAGTGCTATTTGCACTGTGTATGGCAATGGGAGCGCAATAGTCACTTTCCTTACCAGAAAACAACTCTTGCTCGTAGGACCAGAAACTGCATGTGATTCAGCTCCATTTAGGACTGGGAAACAAATGCTAGCTCACCTTACAAGAAACACACTCTGCTTTTGAGAAAACAGCACTCTTATACTCTACTGTGTTTCCTATGGGGTCCGAACAGTGAGCTTGCTCAGAACAAAAGAACTGTGCTTCCTACACACACGGACCATATGTAGTTCAACTCTGCTTAGGAAACTGACAAGAACAGTAGCTCCTATTCAGTCCAATACACTGTACTTGCTGGGAACAGACGCAAGTGCTATTTGCACTGTGTATGGCAATAGGAGCACAATAGTGACTCTTCTTATCAGAAAACAACTCTTGCTCATAGGACCAGAAACTGCATGGGATTCAACTCCGTTTAGGACTGGGAAACAAACGCTAGCTTGCCTTACAAGAAACACACTCTGCTTTTGAGAAAAGAGCAGTCTTCTATTCTACTGTGTTTCTTATGGGGTCCGAACATTGAGCTTGCTCAGAACAAAAGAACTGTGCTTCCTACACACACGGGCCATATCTAGTTCAACTCTGCTTAGGAAACTGACAAGAACAGTAGCTCCTCTTCAGTCCAATACACTGTACTTGCTGGGAACAGACGCGAGTGCTATTGGCATTGTGTATGGCAATGGGAGCGCAATAGTGACTTTCCTTACCAGAAAACAACTCTTGCTCGTAGGACCAGAAACTGCATGTGATTCAGCTCCATTTAGGACTGGGAAACAAATGCTAGCTCTCCTTACAAGAAACACACTCTGCTTTTGAGAAAAGAGCACTCTTCTACTCTACTGTGTTTCCTATAGGGCCAGAACAGTGAGATTGCTCAGAACAAAAGAACTGTGCTTCATACAAATACTGCCTTATCTAGTTAAATTCTGCTTAGGAAACTGAAAAGAACAGTAGCTCCTGTTCAGTGCAATACACTGTACATTCGGGGAACAGACGCCAGTGCTATTTGCCCTGTGTGTGACAATGGGAGCGCAATAGTGACTCTTATTACCAGAAAACAACTCTTGCTCGTAGGACAAGAAACTGCATGTGATTCAACTCCATTTAGGACTGGGAAACAAACGCTAGCTCACGTAACAAGAAACACTCTCTGCTTTTGAGAAAAGAGCACTCTTCTACTCGACTGTGTATCCTATGGGGTTGGAACAGTGAGCTTGCTCAGAACAAAAGAACTGGGCTTCCTACACACATGGGCTATATCTAGTTCAACTCTGCTTAGGAAACTGACAAGAACAGTAGCTCTGCTGCAGTCCAATACACTGTACTTGCTGGGAACAGATGCGAGTGCTATTTACACTGTGTATGGCAATGGGAGTGCAACAGTGACTTTATCTAGTTCAACTCTGCTTAGGAAACTGACAAGAACAGTAGCTCCTCTTCAGTCCAATACACTGTACTTGCTGGGAACAGATGCGAGTGATATTTGCAATGTGTATGGCAACGGGAGCGCAATAGTGACTTTATTACCAGAAAACAACTCTTGCTCATAGGACCAGAAACTGCATGGGATTCAACTCCATTTCTGACTGGGAAACAAACACTAGCTCGCTTTATAAGAAACACACTCTGCCTTTGAGAAAACAGCACTCTTATACTCTACTGTGTTTCCTATGGGGTCCGAACAGTGAGCTTGCTCAGAACAAAAGAACTGTGCTTCCTACAAACACGGACCATATGTAGTTCAACTCTGCTTAAGAAACTGACAAGAACAGTAGCTCCTATTCAGTCCAATACACTGTACTTGCTGGGAACAGACGCGAGTGCTATTTGCACTGTGTATGTAAATGGGAGCGCAATAGTGACTTTCCTTACCAGAAACACCTCTTGCTCGTAGGACCAGAAACTGCATGGGATTCAACTCCATTTCTGACTGGGAAACAAACACTAGCTCGCCTTACAAGAAACACACTCTGCTTTTGAGAAAAGAGCACTCTTCTATTCTACGGTGTTTCCTATAGGGCCAGAACAGTGAGCTTGCTCAGAACAAAAGAACTGTGCTTCATACAAATACTGCCATATCTAGTTCAATTCAGCTTAGGAAACTGACAAGAACAGTAGCTCCTGTTCAGTCCAATACACTGTACATGCTGGGATCAGATGCCAGAGCTATTTGCCCTGTGTATGACAATGGGAGCACAATAGTGACTCTTCTTAACAGAAAACAACTCTTGCTCATAGGACCAAAAACGGCATGTGATTCAAATCCGTTCAGGACTGGGAAACAAATGCTAGCTCGCCTTACAAGAAACACACTCTGATTTTGAGAAAAGAGCACTCTTCTACTCTACTGTGTTTCCTATGGGGTCCGAACAGTGAGCTTGCTCAGAACAAAAGAACTGTGCTTCCTACACACACGGGCCATATCTAGTTCAACTCTGCTTCAGAAACTGAAAAGAACGGTAGCTCCTCTTCAGTCTAATACACTGTACTACCTGGGAACAGACGCGAGTGCTATTTGCCCTGTGTATGGCAATAGGAGAACAATAGTGACTCTTCTTATCAGAAAACAACTCTTACTCATAGGACAAGAAACTGCATGGGATTCAACTCCATTTCTGACTGGGAAACAAACGCTAGCTCGCCTTACAAGAAACACACTCTGCTTTTGAGAAAAGAGCACTGTTCTACTCTACTGTGTTTCCTATGGGGTCCGAATAGTGAGCTTGCTCAGAACAAAAGAACTGTGCTTCCTACACACAGGGGCCATATCTAGTTCATCTCTGCTTAGGAAACTGACAAGAACAGTAGCTCCGCTTCAGTCCAATACACTGTACTTCCTGGGAACAGACGCGAGTGCTATATGCCCTGTTATGGAAATGGGAGCGCAATAGTGACTTTCCTTACCAGAAAACACCTCTTGTTCGTAGGACCAGAAACTGCATGGGATTCAACTCGATTTCTGACTGGGAAACAAACACTAGCTCGCCTTACAATTAACACACTCTGCTTTTGAGAAAAGAGCACTCTTCTACTCTACTGTTTTTCCTATGGGGTCCGAACAGTGAGCTTGCTCAGAACAAAAGAAATGTCCTTCCTACACACAGGGGCCATATCTAGTTCAACTATGCTTAGGAAACTGACAAGAACAGTAGCTCCGCTTCAGTCCAATACACTGTACTTGCTGGGAACAGTTGCGAGTGCTATTTGCACTGTGTATGGCAATGGGAGCGCAATAGTGACTTTATTACCCGAAAACATCTCTTGCTCATAGGACCAGAAACTGCATGGGATTCAACTCCATTTCTGACTGGGAAACAAACACTAGCTCGCCTTATAAGAAACACACTCTGCTTTTGAGAAAAGAGCACTCTTCTACTCTAATGTCTTTTCTATGGGGTACGAACAGTGAGCTAGCTCAGAACAAAAAAACTGTGCTTCCTACACACAGGGGCCACATCTAGTTCAACTCTGCTTAGGAAACTGACAAGAACAGTAGCTCCACTTCAGTCCAATACACTGTACTTGCTGGGAACAGAGGCCAGTGCTATTTGCCCTGTGTATGACAATAGGAGCGCAATAGTGACTCTTCTTACCAGAAAACAACTGTTGCTCGTAGGACCAGAAACTGCATGGGATTCAACTCCATTTCTGACTGAAAAACAAACACTAGCTTGCCTTACAAGAAACACACTCTGCTTTTGAGAAATGAGCACTCTTCTGCTCTACTGTGTTTCCTATGGGGACCTAACAGTGAGCTTGCTCAGAACAATAGAACTGTGCTTCCTACACACACGGGCCATATCTAGTTCAACTCTGCTTAGGAAACTGACAAGAACGGTAGCTCCTCTTCAGTCCAATACACTGTACTAGCTGGGAAAGACACGAGTCCTCTTTGTATTGTGTATGGCAATAGGAGCGCAATAGTGACTGTTCTTATCATAAAACACCTCTTGCTCGTAGGACCAGAAACTGCATGTGATTCAACTCCATTTCTGACTGGGGAACAAACACTAGCTCTCCTTACAACAAACACATTCTGCTTTTGAGAAAAGAGCACTCTTCTACTCTACTGTGTATCCTATGGGGTCCGAACAGTGAGCTTGCTCAAAGCAAAAGAACTGTGCTTCCTACACACAGGGACCATATCTAGTGCAACTCTGCTTAGGAAATTGACAAGAACAGCAGGTCCTCTTCAATCCAATACACTGTACTTGCTGGGAACAGACGCGACGGCTATTTGCACTGTGTATGGCAATGGGAGTGCAATAGTGACTTTATTACCAGAAAACAACTCTTGCTCGTAGTACCAAAAACAGGATGTGATTCAATTCCATTTAGGACTGGGAAACAAACTCTAGCTTGCCTTACAAGAAACACACTCTGCTTTTGAGAAAACAGCACTCTTCTACTCTACTGTGTTTCCTATGGGGTCCGAAGAGTGAGTTTGCTCAGAACAAAAGAACTGTGCTTCCTACACACACGGGCCATATCTAGATCAACTCTGCTTAGGAAACTGACAAGAACTGTAGCTCCTCTTCAGTCCAATACACTGTACTAGCTGGGAACAGACGCGAGTGCTACTTGCACTGTGTATGGCAATAGGAGCACAATAGTGACTCTTCTTATCAGAAAACACCTCTTGCTCATAGGACCAGAAATTGCATGGGATTCAACTCCATTTCTGACTGGGAAACAAACACTAGCTCGCCTTATAAGAAACACACTCTGCTTTTGAGAAAAGAGCACTCTTCTACTCTAATGTCTTTTCTATGGGGTCCGAACAGTGAGCTTGCTCAGAACAAAAGAACTGTGCTTCCTACACACAGGGGCCATATTTAGTTCAACTCTGCTTAGGAAACTGACAAGAACAATAGCTCCACTTCAGTCCAATACACTGTACTTGCTGGGAACAGACGCCAGTGCTATTTGCCCTGTGTACGACAATGGGAGCGCAATAGTGACTCTTCTTACAAGAAAACAACTCTTGTTCGTAGGACCAGAAACTGCATGGGATTCAACTCCGTTTTTGACTGGAAAACAAACACTATCTCGCGTTACAAGAAACATACTCTCCTTTTGAGAAAAGAGCACTCTTCTACTCTAATGTGTTTCCTATGGGGTCCGAATAGTGAGCTTGCTCAGAACAAAAGAACTGTGCTTCCTACACACATGGGCCATATCTAGTTCAACTCTGCTTAGGAAACTGACAAGAACAGTAGCTCCGCTTCAGACCAATACACTGTACTTGCTGGGAACAGACGCGAGTGCTATTTGCACTGAGTATGGAAATGGGAGTGCAATAGTGACTTTCCTTACCAGAAAACAACTCTTGCTCGTAGGACCAAAAACGGCATGTGATTCAAATCCGTTCAGGACTGGGAAACAAATGCTAGCTCGCCTTACAAGAAACACACTCTGCTTTTGAGAAAAGAGCAGTCTTCTACTCTACTGTGTTTCCTATAGGGCCAGAACAGTGAGATTGCTCAGAACAAAAGAACTGTGCTTCATACAAATACTGCCATATCTAGTTAAATTCTGCTTAGGAATCTGAAAAGAACAGTAGCTCCTGTTCAGTGCAATACACTGTACATTCTGGGAACAGACGCCAGTGCTATTTGCCCTGTGCATGACAATGTGAGCGCAATAGTGACTCTTATTACCAGAAAACAACTCTTGCTCGTAGGACAAGAAACTGCATGTGATTCAACTCCATTTAGGACTGGGAAACAAACGCTAGCTCGCGTAACAAGAAACACACACTGCTTTTGAGAAAAGAGTACTCTTCTAGTCGACTGTGTATCCTATGGGGTCCCAACAGTGAGCTTGCTCAGAACAAAAGAACTGGGCTTCCTACACACACGGGCCATATCTAGTTCAACTCTGCTTAGGAAACTGACAAGAACAGTGGCTCCGCTTCAGTCCAATACAGTGTACTTGCTGGGAACAGATGCGAGTGCTATTTACACTGTGTATGGCACTGGGAGTGCAACAGTGACTTTATTACCAGAAAACAACTCTTGCTCGTAGGACCAAAAACTGCATGTGATTCAACTCCATTTAGGACTGGGAAACAAACGCTAGCTCGCCTTACAAGAAACACACTCTGCTTTTGAAAAAAGAGCACTCTTCTACCCTACTGTGTTTCCTATGGGGTCCGAACATTGAGCTTGCTCAGAACAAAAGAACTGTGCTTCCTACACACACGGGCCATATCTAGTTCATCTCTGCTTAGGAAACTGACAAGAACAGTAGCTCCGCTTCAGTCCAATACACTGTACTTCCTGGGAACAGACGCGAGTGCTATTTGCCCTGTGTATGGAAATGGGAGCGCAACAGTGACTTTCCTTACCAGAAAACACCTCTTGTTCGTAGGACCAGAAACTGCATGGGATTCAACTCCATTTCTGACTGGGAAACAAACACTAGCTCGCCTTACAAGAAACACACTCTGCTTTTGAGAAAAGAGCACTCTTCTACTCTACTGTGTTTCCTTTGGGGTCCGAATATTGAGCTTGCTCAGAACAAAAGAACTGTGCTTCATACAAATACTGCCATATCTAGTTCAATTCTGCTTAGGAAACTGACAAGGACAGTAGCTCCTGTTCAGTCCAATACACTGTACATGCTGGGAACAGATGCCAGAGCTATTTTCCCTGTGTATGACAATGGGAGCGCAATAGTGACTCTTCTTACCAGAAAACAACTCTTGCTCGTAGGACAAGAATCTGTATGTGATTCAACTCCATTTAGGACTGGGAAACAAACGCTAGCTCGCCTAACAAGAAACACACTCTGCTTTTGAGAAAAGAGCACTCTTCTACTCTACTGTGTTTCCTATGGGGTCCGAACAGTGAGCTTGCTCAGAACAAAAGAACTGTGCTTCCTACACACACGGGCCATATCTAGTTCAACTCTGCTTAGGAAACTGACAAGAACGGTAGCTCCTCTTCAGTCCAATACACTGTGCTAGCTGGGAACAGACGCGAGTGCTCTTTGCCCTGTGTATGGCAATAGGACCACAATAGTGACTCTTCTTATCAGAAAACAACTCTTACTCATAGGACCAGAAACTGCATGGGATTCAACTCCATTTCTGACTGGGAAACAAACACTAGCTCGCCTTACAAGAAACAAACTCTGCTTTTGAGAAAAGAGCACTCTTCTACTCTACTGTGTTTCCTATGGGGTCCGAACAGTGAGCTTGCTCAGAACAAAAGTACTGTGCTTCCTACACACAGGGGCCATATCTAGTTCAACTCTGCTTTGGAAACTGACGAGAACAGTAGCTTCGCTTCATTCCAATACACTATACTTGCTGGGAACAGACGCGAGTGCTATTTGCACTGTGTATGTAAATGGGAGCGCAATAGAGACTTTCTTTACCAGAAAACAACTCTTGGTCGTAGGACCAAAAACTGCATGTGATTCAACTCCATTTAGGACTGGGAAACAAACACTAGCCCGCCTTACAAAAAACACACTCTGCTTTTGAGAAAAGAGCACTCTTCTACTCTACTGTGTTTCCTATAGGGCCAGAACAGTGAGCTTGCTCAGAACAAAAGAACTGTGCTTCCTACAAATATGGCCATATCTAGTTCAATTCTCCTTAGGAAACTGAAAAGAACAGTAGATCCTATTCAGTCCAATACACTGTACATGCTGGGAACAGACGCCGGGGCTATTTGCCCTGTGTATGACAATGGGAGCACAATAGTGACTCTTCTTACCAGAAAACAACCCTTGCTCGTAGGACCAGAAACTGCATGTGATTCAACTCCATTTAGGACTGGGAAACAAACACTAGCTCTCCTTACAAGAAACACATTCTGCTTTTGAGAAAAGAGCACTCTTCTACTCTACTGTGTATCCTATGGGGTCCGAACAGTGAGCTTGCTCAAAGCAAAAGAACTGTGCTTCCTACACACAGGGACCATATCTAGTGCAACTCTGCTTAGGAAATTGACAAGAACAGCAGGTCCTCTTCAATCCAATACACTGTACTTGCTGGGAACAGACGCGACGGCTATTTGCACTGTGTATGGCAATGGGAGTGCAATAGTGACTTTATTACCAGAAAACAACTCTTGCTCGTAGTACCAAAAACAGGATGTGATTCAATTCCATTTAGGACTGGGAAACAAACTCTAGCTTGCCTTACAAGAAACACACTCTGCTTTTGAGAAAACAGCACTCTTCTACTCTACTGTGTTTCCTATGGGGTCCGAAGAGTGAGTTTGCTCAGAACAAAAGAACTGTGCTTCCTACACACACGGGCCATATCTAGATCAACTCTGCTTAGGAAACTGACAAGAACTGTAGCTCCTCTTCAGTACAATACACTGTACTAGCTGGGAACAGACGCGAGTGCTACTTGCACTGTGTATGGCAATAGGAGCGCAATAGTGACTCTTCTTATCAGAAAACACCTCTTGCTCATAGGACCAGAAATTGCATGGGATTCAACTCCATTTCTGACTGGGAAACAAACACTAGCTCGCCTTATAAGAAACACACTCTGCTTTTGAGAAAAGAGCACTCTTCTACTCTAATGTCTTTTCTATGGGGTCCGAACAGTGAGCTTGCTCAGAACAAAAGAACTGTGCTTCCTACACACAGGGGCCATATTTAGTTCAACTCTGCTTAGGAAACTGACAAGAACAATAGCTCCACTTCAGTCCAATACACTGTACTTGCTGGGAACAGACGCCAGTGCTATTTGCCCTGTGTACGACAATGGGAGCGCAATAGTGACTCTTCTTACAAGAAAACAACTCTTGTTCGTAGGACCAGAAACTGCATGGGATTCAACTCCGTTTTTGACTGGAAAACAAACACTATCTCGCGTTACAAGAAACATACTCTCCTTTTGAGAAAAGAGCACTCTTCTACTCTAATGTGTTTCCTATGGGGTCCGAATAGTGAGCTTGCTCAGAACAAAAGAACTGTGCTTCCTACACACATGGGCCATATCTAGTTCAACTCTGCTTAGGAAACTGACAAGAACAGTAGCTCCGCTTCAGACCAATACACTGTACTTGCTGGGAACAGACGCGAGTGCTATTTGCACTGAGTATGGAAATGGGAGTGCAATAGTGACTTTCCTTACCAGAAAACAACTCTTGCTCGTAGGACCAAAAACGGCATGTGATTCAAATCCGTTCAGGACTGGGAAACAAATGCTAGCTCGCCTTACAAGAAACACACTCTGCTTTTGAGAAAAGAGCAGTCTTCTACTCTACTGTGTTTCCTATAGGGCCAGAACAGTGAGATTGCTCAGAACAAAAGAACTGTGCTTCATACAAATACTGCCATATCTAGTTAAATTCTGCTTAGGAAACTGAAAAGAACAGTAGCTCCTGTTCAGTGCAATACACTGTAAATTCTGGGAACAGACGCCAGTGCTATTTGCCCTGTGCATGACAATGTGAGCGCAATAGTGACTCTTATTACCAGAAAACAACTCTTGCTCGTAGGACAAGAAACTGCATGTGATTCAACTCCATTTAGGACTGGGAAACAAACGCTAGCTCGCGTAACAAGAAACACACACTGCTTTTGAGAAAAGAGTACTCTTCTAGTCGACTGTGTATCCTATGGGGTCCCAACAGTGAGCTTGCTCAGAACAAAAGAACTGGGCTTCCTACACACACGGGCCATATCTAGTTCAACTCTGCTTAGGAAACTGACAAGAACAGTAGCTCCGCTTCAGTCCAATACAGTGTACTTGCTGGGAACAGATGCGAGTGCTATTTACACTGTGTATGGCACTGGGAGTGCAACAGTGACTTTATTACCAGAAAACAACTCTTGCTCGTAGGACCAAAAACTGCATGTGATTCAACTCCATTTAGGACTGGGAAACAAACGCTAGCTCGCCTTACAAGAAACACACTCTGCTTTTGAAAAAAGAGCACTCTTCTACTCTACTGTGTTTCCTATGGGGTCCGAACATTGAGCTTGCTCAGAACAAAAGAACTGTGCTTCCTACACACACGGGCCATATCTAGTTCATCTCTGCTTAGGAAACTGACAAGAACAGTAGCTCCTCTTCAGTCCAATACACTGTACTTCCTGGGAACAGACGCGAGTGCTATTTGCCCTGTGTATGGAAATGGGAGCGCAATAGTGACTTTCCTTACCAGAAAACACCTCTTGTTCGTAGGACCAGAAACTGCATGGGATTCAACTCCATTTCTGACTGGGAAACAAACACTAGCTCGCCTTACAAGAAACACACTCTGCTTTTGAGAAAAGAGCACTCTTCTACTCTACTGTGTTTCCTTTGGGGTCCGAATATTGAGCTTGCTCAGAACAAAAGAACTGTGCTTCATACAAATACTGCCATATCTAGTTCAATTCTGCTTAGGAAACTGACAAGAACAGTAACTCCTGTTCAGTCCAATACACTGTACATGCTGGGAACAGATGCTAGAGCTATTTGCCCTGTATATGACAATGGGAGCGCAATAGTGACTCTTCTTACCAGAAAACAACTCTTGCTCGTAGGACAAGAATCTGTATGTGATTCAACTCCATTTAGGACTGGGAAACAAACGCTAGCTCGCCTAACAAGAAACACACTCTGCTTTTGAGAAAAGAGCACTCTTCTACTCTACTGTGTTTCCTATGGTGTCCGAACAGTGAGCTTGCTCAGAACAAAAGAACTGTGCTTCCTACACACACGGGCCATATCTAGTTCAACTCTGCATAGGAAACTGACAAGAACGGTAGCTCCTCTTCAGTCCAATACACTGTACTGGCTGGGAACAGACGCGAGTGCTATTTGCCCTGTGTATGGCAATAGGAGCACAATAGTGACTCTTCTTATCAGAAAACAACTCTTACTCATAGGACAAGAAACTGCATGGGATTCAACTCCATTTCTGACTGGGAAACAAACACTAGCTCGCCTAACAAGAAACACACTCTGCTTTTGAGAAAAGAGCACTCTTCTACTCTACTGTGTTTCCTATGGGGTCCGAACATTGAGCTTGCTCAGAACAAAAGAACTGTGCTTCCTAAACACACGCGCCATATCTAGTTCATCTCTGCTTAGGAAACTGACAAGAACAGTAGCTCCCCTTCAGTCCAATACACTGTACTTCCTGGGAACAGACGCGAGTGCTATTTGCCCTGTGTATGAAAATGGGAGCGCAATAGTGACTTTCCTTACCAGAAAACACCTCTTGTTGGTAGGACCAGAAACTGCATGGGATTCAACTCCATTTCTGACTGGGAAACAAACACTAGCTCGCCTTACAAGAAACACACTCTGCTTTTGAGAAAAGAGCACTCTTCTACTCTACTGTGTTTCCTATGGGGTCCGAATAGTGAGCTTGCTCAGAACAAAAGAACTGTGCTTCCTACACACAGGGGCCATATCTAGTTCAACTCTGCTTCGGAAACTGACAAGAACAGTAGCTCCGCTTCAGTCAAATACACTGTAATTGCTGGGAACAGATGCGAGTGCTATTTACACTGTATATGGCAATGGGAGCGCAACAGTGACTTTATTACCAGAAAACAACTCTTGCTCATAGGACCAAAACTGCATGTGATTCAACTCCATTTAGGTCTGGGAAACAAACGCTAGCTCGCCTTCCAAGAAACACACTCTGCTTTTGAGAAAAGAGCACTCTTCTACTCTACTGTGTTTCCTATTGGGCCAGAACAGTGAGCTTGCTCAGAACAAAAGAACTGTGCTTCATACAAATACTGCCATATCTAGATCAATTCTGCTTAGGAAACTGACAAGAACAGTAGCTCCTGTTCAGTCCAATACACTGTACATGCTGGGAACAGATGCTAGAGCTATTTGCCCTGTATATGACAATGGGAGCGCAATAGTGACTCTTCTTACCAGAAAACAACTCTTGCTCGTAGGACAAGAATCTGCATGTGATTCAACTCCATTTAGGACTGGGAAACAAACACTAGCTCGCCTAACAAGAAACACACTCTGCTTTTGAGAAAAGAGCACTCTTCTACTCTACTGTGTTTCCTATGGGGTCCGAAGAGTGAGCTTGCTCAGAACAAAAGAACTGTGCTTCCTACACACACGGGCCATATCTAGTTCAACTCTGCTTAGGAAACTGACAAGAACGGTAGCTCCTCTTCAGTCCAATACACTGTACTACCTGGGAACAGACACGAGTGCTATTTGCCCTGTGTATGGCAATAGGAGCACAATAGTGACTCTTCTTATCAGAAAACAACTCTTACTCATAGGACAAGAAACTGCATGGGATTCAACTCCATTTCTGACTGGGAAACAAACACTAGCTCGCCTTACAAGAAACACACTCTGCTTTTGAGAAAAGAGCACTCTTCTACTCTACTGTGTTTCCTAGGGGGTCTGAACAGTGTGCTTGCTCAGAAAAAAGAACTGTGCTTCCTACACACACGGGCCATATCTAGTTCAACTCTGCTTAGGAAACTGACAAGAACGGTAGCTCCTCTTCATTCCAATACACTGTGCTAGCTGGGAACAGACGCGAGTGCTCTTTGCCCTGTGTATGGCAATAGGACCACAATAGTGACTCTTCTTATCAGAAAACAACTCTTACTCATAGGACCAGAAACTGCATGGAATTCAACTCCATTTCTGACTGGGAAACAAACACTAGCTCGCCTTACAAGAAACAAACTCTGCTTTTGAGAAAAGAGCACTCTTCTACTCTACTGTGTTTCCTATGGGGTCCGAACAGTGAGCTTGCTCAGAACAAAAGTACTGTGCTTCCTACACACAGGGGCCATATCTAGTTCAACTCTGCTTTGGAAACTGACGAGAACAGTAGCTTCGCTTCATTCCAATACACTATACTTGCTGGGAACAGACACGAGTGCTATTTGCACTGTGTATGTAAATGGGAACGCAATAGAGACTTTCTTTACCAGAAAACAACTCTTGGTCGTAGGACCAAAAACTGCATGTGATTCAACTCCATTTAGGACTGGGAAACAAACGCTAGGCCGCCTTACAAAAAACACACTCTGCTTTTGAGAAAAGAGCACTCTTCTACTCTTCTGTGTTTCCTATAGGGCCAGAACAGTGAGCTTGCTCAGAACAAAATAACTGTGCTTCCTACAAATATGGCCATATCTAGTTCAATTCTGCTTAGGAAACTGAAAAGAACAGTAGATCCTATTCAGTCCAATACACTGTACATGCTGGGAACAGACGCCAGGGCTATTTGCCCTGTGTATGACAATGGGAGCACAATAGTGACTCTTCTTACCAGAAAACAACCCTTGCTCGTAGGACCAGAAACTGCATGTGATTCAACTCCATTTAGGACTGGGAAACAAACACTAGCTCTCCTTACAAGAAACACATTCTGCTTTTGAGAAAAGAGCACTCTTCTACTCTTCTGTGTATCCTATGGGGTCCGAACAGTGAGCTTGCTCAAAGCAAAAGAACTGTGCTTCCTACACACAGGGACCATATCTAGTGCAACTCTGCTTAGGAAATTGACAAGAACAGCAGGTCCTCTTCAATCCAATACACTGTACTTGCTGGGAACAGACGCGACGGCTATTTGCACTGTGTATGGCAATGGGAGTGCAATAGTGACTTTATTACCAGAAAACAACTCTTGCTCGTAGTACCAAAAACAGGATGTGATTCAATTCCATTTAGGACTGGGAAACAAACTCTAGCTTGCCTTACAAGAAACACACTCTGCTTTTGAGAAAACAGCACTCTTCTACTCTACTGTGTTTCCTATGGGGTCCGAAGAGTGAGTTTGCTCAGAACAAAAGAACTGTGCTTCCTACACACACGGGCCATATCTAGATCAACTCTGCTTAGGAAACTGACAAGAACTGTAGCTCCTCTTCAGTCCAATACACTGTACTAGCTGGGAACAGACGCGAGTGCTACTTGCACTTTGTATGGCAATAGGAGCGCAATAGTGACTCTTCTTATCAGAAAACACCTCTTGCTCATAGGACCAGAAATTGCATGGGATTCAACTCCATTTCTGACTGGGAAACAAACACTAGCTCGCCTTATAAGAAACACACTCTGCTTTTGAGAAAAGAGCACTCTTCTACTCTAATGTCTTTTCTATGGGGTCCGAACAGTGAGCTTGCTCAGAACAAAAGAACTGTGCTTCCTACACACAGGGGCCATATTTAGTTCAACTCTGCTTAGGAAACTGACAAGAACAATAGCTCCACTTCAGTCCAATACACTGTACTTGCTGGGAACAGACGCCAGTGCTATTTGCCCTGTGTACGACAATGGGAGCGCAATAGTGACTCTTCTTACAAGAAAACAACTCTTGTTCGTAGGACCAGAAACTGCATGGGATTCAACTCCGTTTTTGACTGGAAAACAAACACTATCTCGCGTTACAAGAAACATACTCTCCTTTTGAGAAAAGAGCACTCTTCTACTCTAATGTGTTTCCTATGGGGTCCGAACATTGAGCTTGCTCAGAACAAAAGAACTGTGCTTCCTACACACATGGGCCATATCTAGTTCAACTCTGCTTAGGAAACTGACAAGAACAGTAGCTCCGCTTCAGACCAATACACTGTACTTGCTGGGAACAGACGCGAGTGCTATTTGCACTGAGTATGGAAATGGGAGTGCAATAGTGACTTTCCTTACCAGAAAACAACTCTTGCTCGTAGGACCAAAAACGGCATGTGATTCAAATCCGTTCAGGACTGGGAAACAAATGCTAGCTCGCCTTACAAGAAACACACTCTGCTTTTGAGAAAAGAGCAGTCTTCTACTCTACTGTGTTTCCTATAGGGCCAGAACAGTGAGATTGCTCAGAACAAAAGAACTGTGCTTCATACAAATACTGCCATATCTAGTTAAATTCTGCTTAGGAAACTGAAAAGAACAGTAGCTCCTGTTCAGTGCAATACACTGTACATTCTGGGAACAGACGCCAGTGCTATTTGCCCTGTGCATGTCAATGTGAGCGCAATAGTGACTCTTATTACCAGAAAACAACTCTTGCTCGTAGGACAAGAAACTGCATGTGATTCAACTCCATTTAGGACTGGGAAACAAACGCTAGCTCGCGTAACAAGAAACACACACTGCTTTTGAGAAAAGAGTACTCTTCTAGTCGACTGTGTATCCTATGGGGTCCCAACAGTGAGCTTGCTCAGAACAAAAGAACTGGGCTTCCTACACACACGGGCCATATCTAGTTCAACTCTGCTTAGGAAACTGACAAGAACAGTAGCTCCGCTTCAGTCCAATACAGTGTACTTGCTGGGAACAGATGCGAGTGCTATTTACACTGTGTATGGCACTGGGAGTGCAACAGTGACTTTATTACCAGAAAACAACTCTTGCTCGTAGGACCAAAAACTGCATGTGATTCAACTCCATTTAGGACTGGGAAACAAACGCTAGCTCGCCTTACAAGAAACACACTCTGCTTTTGAAAAAAGAGCACTCTTCTACTCTACTGTGTTTCCTATGGGGTCCGAACATTGAGCTTGCTCAGAACAAAAGAACTGTGCTTCCTACACTCACGAGCCATATCTAGTTCATCTCTGCTTAGGAAACTGACAAGAACAGTAACTCCTGTTCAGTCCAATACACTGTACATGCTGGGAACAGATGCTAGAGCTATTTGCCCTGTATATGACAATGGGAGCGCAATAGTGACTCTTCTTACCAGAAAACAACTCTTGCTCTTAGGACAAGAATCTGTATGTGATTCAACTCCATTTAGGACTGGGAAACAAACGCTAGCTCGCCTAACAAGAAACACACTCTGCTTTTGAGAAAAGAGCACTCTTCTACTCTACTGTGTTTCCTATGGGGTCCGAAGAGTGAGCTTGCTCAGAACAAAAGAACTGTGCTTCCTACACACACGGGCCATATCTAGTTCAACTCTGCTTAGGAAACTGACAAGAACGGTAGCTCCTCTTCAGTCCAATACAGTGTACTACCTGGGAACAGACACGAGTGCTATTTGCCCTGTGTATGGCAATAGGAGCACAATAGTGACTCTTCTTATCAGAAAACAACTCTTACTCATAGGACAAGAAACTGCATGGGATTCAACTCCATTTCTGACTGGGAAACAAACACTAGCTCGCCTTACAAGAAACACACTCTGCTTTTGAGAAAAGAGCACTCTTCTACTCTACTGTGTTTCCTAGGGGGTCTGAACAGTGTGCTTGCTCAGAAAAAAGAACTGTGCTTCCTACACACACGGGCCATATCTAGTTCAACTCTGCTTAGGAAACTGACAACAACGGTAGCTCCTCTTCATTCCAATACACTGTGCTAGCTGGGAACAGACGCGAGTGCTCTTTGCCCTGTGTATGGCAATAGGACCACAATAGTGACTCTTCTTATCAGAAAACAACTCTTACTCATAGGACCAGAAACTGCATGGGATTCAACTCCATTTCTGACTGGGAAACAAACACTAGCTTGCCTTACAATTAACACACTCTGCTTTTGAGAAAAGAGCACTATTCTACTCTACTGTGTTTCCTATGGTGTCCGAACAGTGAGCTTGCTCAGAATAAAAGGACTGTGCTTCCTACACACACGGACCATATGTAGTTCAACTGGGCTTAGGAAACTGACAAGAACAGTAGCTCCTATTCAGTCCAATACACTGTACTTGCTGGGAACAGACGCGAGTGCTATTTGCACTGTGTATGTAAATGGGAGCACAATAGTGACTTTCCTTACCAGAAAACAACTCTTGGCCATAGGACCAAAAACTGCATGTGATTCAACTCCATTTAGGACTGTGAAACAAACGCTATCTCGCCTTACAAAAAACACACTCTGCTTTTGAGAAAAGAGCACTCTTCTACTCTACTGTGTTTCCTAGGGGGTCTGAACAGTGTGCTTGCTCAGAACAAAAGAACTGTGCTTCCTACACACACGGGCCATATCTAGTTCATCTCTGCTTAGGAAACTGACAAGAACAGTAGCTCCGTTTCAGTCCAATACACTATACTTGCTGGGAACAGACGCGAGTGCTATTTGCACTGTGTATGGAAATGGGAGCGCAATAGTTTCATTCCTTACCAGAAAATACCTCTTGCTCCTAGGACCAGAAACTGCATGGGATTCAACTCCATTTCTGACTGGGAAACAAACACTAGCTCGCCTTACAAGAAACACCACTCTGCTTTTGTGAAAAGAGCACTCTTCTACTCTACTGAGTTTCCTATGGGGTCCGAAAAGTGAGCTTGCTCAGAACAAAAGAACTGTGCTTCCTACACACACGGGCCATATCTAGTTCAACTCTGCTTAGGAAACTGACAAGAACAGTAGCTCCGCTTCAGTCCAATACACTGTATTTGATGGGAACAGATGCGAGTGCTATTTGCACTGTGTTTGGCAATGGGAGCACAATAGTGACTTTATTACCAGAAAACAACTCTTGCTCGTAGGACCAAAAACTGCATGTGATTCAACTCCATTTAGGACTGGGAAACAAACGCTAGCTCGCCTTACAAGAAACACACTCTGCTTTTGAGAAAAGAGCACTCTTCTACTCTACTGTGTTTCCTATGGTGTCCGAACAGTGAGCTTGCTCAGAACAAAAGAACTGTGCTTCCTACACACACGGGCCATATCTAGTTCAACTCTGCGTAGGAAACTGACAAGAACGGTAGCTCCTCTTCAGTCCAATACACTGTACTAGCTGGGAACAGACGCGAGTGCTATTTGCCCCTGTGTATGGCAATAGGAGCACAATAGCGACTCTTCTTATCAGAAAACAACTCTTACTCATAGGACAAGAAACTGCATGGATTCAACTCCATTTCTGACTGGGAAACAAACACTAGCTCGCCTAACAAGAAACACACTCTGCTTTTGAGAAAAGAGCACTCTTCTACTCTACTGTGTTTCCTATGGGGTCCGAACATTGAGCTTGCTCAGAACAAAAGAACTGTGCTTCCTACACACACGAGCCATATCTAGTTCATCTCTGCTTAGGAAACTGACAAGAACAGTAGCTCCGCTTCAGTCCAATACACTGTACTTCCTGGGAACAGACGCGAGTGCTATTTGCCCTGTGCATGACAATGTGAGCGCAATAGTGACTCTTATTACCAGAAAACAACTCTTGCTCGTAGGACAAGAAAACTGCATGTGATTCAACTCCATTTAGGACTGGGAAACAAACGCTAGCTCGCGTAACAAGAAACACACACTGCTTTTGAGAAAAGAGTACTCTTCTAGTCGACTGTGTATCCTATGGGGTCCCAACAGTGAGCTTGCTCAGAACAAAAGAACTGGGCTTCTACACACACGGGCCATATCTAGTTCAACTCTGCTTAGGAAACTGACAAGAACAGTAGCTCCGCTTCAGTCCAATACAGTGTACTTGCTGGGAACAGATGCGAGTGCTATTTACACTGTGTATGGCACTGGGAGTGCAACAGTGACTTTATTACCAGAAAACAACTCTTGCTCGTAGGACCAAAAACTGCATGTGATTCAACTCCATTTAGGACTGGGAAACAAACGCTAGCTCGCCTTACAAGAAACACACTCTGCTTTTGAAAAAAGAGCACTCTTCTACTCTACTGTGTTTCCTATGGGGTCCGAACATTGAGCTTGCTCAGAACAAAAGAACTGTGCTTCCTACACACACGAGCCATATCTAGTTCATCTCTGCTTAGGAAACTGACAAGAACAGTAGCTCCGCTTCAGTCCAATACACTGTACTTCCTGGGAACAGACGCGAGTGCTATTTGCCCTGTGTATGGAAATGGGAGCGCAATAGTGACTTTCCTTACCAGAAAACACCTCTTGTTCGTAGGACCAGAAACTGCATGGGATTCAACTCCATTTCTGACTGGGAAACAAACACTAGCTCGCCTTACAAGAAACACACTCTGCTTTTGAGAAAAGAGCACTCTTCTACTCTACTGTGTTTCCTTTGGGGTCCGAATATTGAGCTTGCTCAGAACAAAAGAACTGTGCTTCATACAAATACTGCCATATCTAGTTCAATTCTGCTTAGGAAACTGACAAGAACAGTAACTCCTGTTCAGTCCAATACACTGTACATGCTGGGAACAGATGCTAGAGCTATTTGCCCTGTATATGACAATGGGAGCGCAATAGTGACTCTTCTTACCAGAAAACAACTCTTGCTCGTAGGACAAGAATCTGTATGTGATTCAACTCCATTTAGGACTGGGAAACAAACGCTAGCTCGCCTAACAAGAAACACACTCTGCTTTTGAGAAAAGAGCACTCTTCTACTCTACTGTGTTTCCTATGGGGTCCGAAGAGTGAGCTTGCTCAGAACAAAAGAACTGTGCTTCCTACACACACGGGCCATATCTAGTTCAACTCTGCTTAGGAAACTGACAAGAACGGTAGCTCCTCTTCAGTCCAATACAGTGTACTACCTGGGAACAGACACGAGTGCTATTTGCCCTGTGTATGGCAATAGGAGCACAATAGTGACTCTTCTTATCAGAAAACAACTCTTACTCATAGGACAAGAAACTGCATGGGATTCAACTCCATTTCTGACTGGGAAACAAACACTAGCTCGCCTTACAAGAAACACACTCTGCTTTTGAGAAAAGAGCACTCTTCTACTCTACTGTGTTTCCTAGGGGGTCTGAACAGTGTGCTTGCTCAGAAAAAAGAACTGTGCTTCCTACACACACGGGCCATATCTAGTTCAACTCTGCTTAGGAAACTGACAACAACGGTAGCTCCTCTTCATTCCAATACACTGTGCTAGCTGGGAACAGACGCGAGTGCTCTTTGCCCTGTGTATGGCAATAGGACCACAATAGTGACTCTTCTTATCAGAAAACAACTCTTACTCATAGGACCAGAAACTGCATGGGATTCAACTCCATTTCTGACTGGGAAACAAACACTAGCTTGCCTTACAATTAACACACTCTGCTTTTGAGAAAAGAGCACTATTC
This sequence comes from Peromyscus eremicus, assembly GCF_949786415.1. NCBI lineage: Eukaryota > Metazoa > Chordata > Mammalia > Rodentia > Cricetidae > Peromyscus > Peromyscus eremicus. The sequence continues at coordinate 7,529 of NW_026735057.1, read as the reverse complement.
TACTCTACTGTGTTTCCTATGGTTTCCGAACAGTGAGCTTGCTCAGAATAAAAGGACTGTGCTTCCTACACACACGGACCATATGTAGTTCAACTGGGCTTAGGAAACTGACAAGAACAGTAGCTCCTATTCAGTCCAATACACTGTACTTGCTGGGAACAGACGCGAGTGCTATTTGCACTGTGTATGTAAATGGGAGCACAATAGTGACTTTCCTTACCAGAAAACAACTCTTGGCCATAGGACCAAAAACTGCATGTGATTCAACTCCATTTAGGACTGTGAAACAAACGCTATCTCGCCTTACAAAAAACACACTCTGCTTTTGAGAAAAGAGCACTCTTCTACTCTACTGTGTTTCCTAGGGGGTCTGAACAGTGTGCTTGCTCAGAACAAAAGAACTGTGCTTCCTACACACACGGGCCATATCTAGTTCATCTCTGCTTAGGAAACTGACAAGAACAGTAGCTCCGTTTCAGTCCAATACACTATACTTGCTGGGAACAGACGCGAGTGCTATTTGCACTGTGTATGGAAATGGGAGCGCAATAGTTTCATTCCTTACCAGAAAATACCTCTTGCTCCTAGGACCAGAAACTGCATGGGATTCAACTCCATTTCTGACTGGGAAACAAACACTAGCTCGCCTTACAAGAAACACACTCTGCTTTTGTGAAAAGAGCACTCTTCTACTCTACTGAGTTTCCTATGGGGTCCGAAAAGTGAGCTTGCTCAGAACAAAAGAACTGTGCTTCCTACACACACGGGCCATATCTAGTTCAACTCTGCTTAGGAAACTGACAAGAACAGTAGCTCCGCTTCAGTCCAATACACTGTATTTGCTGGGAACAGATGCGAGTGCTATTTGCACTGTGTTTGGCAATGGGAGCACAATAGTGACTTTATTACCAGAAAACAACTCTTGCTCGTAGGACCAAAAACTGCATGTGATTCAACTCCATTTAGGACTGGGAAACAAACGCTAGCTCGCCTTACAAGAAACACACTCTGCTTTTGAGAAAAGAGCACTCTTCTACTCTACTGTGTTTCCTATGGTGTCCGAACAGTGAGCTTGCTCAGAACAAAAGAACTGTGCTTCCTACACACACGGGCCATATCTAGTTCAACTCTGCGTAGGAAACTGACAAGAACGGTAGCTCCTCTTCAGTCCAATACACTGTACTAGCTGGGAACAGACGCGAGTGCTATTTGCCCTGTGTATGGCAATAGGAGCACAATAGCGACTCTTCTTATCAGAAAACAACTCTTACTCATAGGACAAGAAACTGCATGGGATTCAACTCCATTTCTGACTGGGAAACAAACACTAGCTCGCCTAACAAGAAACACACTCTGCTTTTGAGAAAAGAGCACTCTTCTACTCTACTGTGTTTCCTATGGGGTCCGAACATTGAGCTTGCTCAGAACAAAAGAACTGTGCTTCCTACACACACGAGCCATATCTAGTTCATCTCTGCCTAGGAAACTGACAAGAACAGTAGCTCCGCTTCAGTCCAATACACTGTACTTCCTGGGAACAGACGCGAGTGCTATTTGCCCTGTGTATGAAAATGGGAGCGCAATAGTGACTTTCCTTACCAGAAAACACCTCTTGTTCGTAGGACCAGAAACTGCATGGGATTCAACTCCATTTCTGACTGAGAAACAAACACTAGCTCGCCTTACAAGAAACACACTCTGCTTTTGAGAAAACAGCACTCTTCTACTCTACTGTGTTTCCTATGGGGTCCGAATAGTGAGCTTGCTCAGAACAAAAGAACTGTGCTTCCTACACACAGAGGCCATATCTAGTTCAACTCTGCTTCGGAAACTGACAAGAACAGTAGCTCCGCTTCAGTCCAATACACTGTAATTGCTGGGAACAGATGCGAGTGCTATTTACACTGTATATGGCAATGGGAGCGCAACAGTGACTTTATTACCAGAAAACAACTCTTGCTCGTAGGACCAAAAACTGCATGTGATTCAACTCCATTTAGGTCTGGGAAACAAACGCTAGCTCGCCTTCCAAGAAACACACTCTGCTTTTGAGAAAAGAGCACTCTTCTACTCTACTGTGTTTCCTATTGGGCCAGAACAGTGAGCTTGCTCAGAACAAAAGAACTGTGCTTCATACAAATACTGCCATATCTAGATCAATTCTGCTTAGGAAACTGACAAGAACAGTAGCTCCTGTTCAGTCCAATACACTGTACATGCTGGGAACAGATGCTAGAGCTATTTGCCCTGTATATGACAATGGGAGCGCAATAGTGACTCTTCTTACCAGAAAACAACTCTTGCTCGTAGGACAAGAATCTGCATGTGATTCAACTCCATTTGGGACTGGGAAACAAACACTAGCTCGCCTAACAAGAAACACACTCTGCTTTTGAGAAAAGAGCACTCTTCTACTCTACTGTGTTTCCTATGGGGTCCAAAGAGTGAGCTTGCTCAGAACAAAAGAACTGTGCTTCCTACACACACGGGCCATATCTAGTTCAACTCTGCTTAGGAAACTGACAAGAACGGTAGCTCCTCTTCAGTCCAATTCACTGTACTACCTGGGAACAGACACGAGTGCTAATTGCCCTGTGTATGGCAATAGGACCACAATAGTGACTCTTCTTATCAGAAAACAACTCTTACTCATAGGACAAGAAACTGCATGGGATTCAACTCCATTTCTGACTGGGAAACAAACACTAGCTCGCCTTACAAGAAACACACTCTGCTTTTGAGAAAAGAGCACTCTTCTACTCTACTGTGTTTCCTATGGGGTCCGAATAGTGAGCTTGCTCAGAACAAAAGAAATGTGCTTCCTACAAACACGGGCTATATCTAGTTCAACTCTGCGTAGGAAACTGACAAGAACAGTAGCTCCGCTTCAGTCCAATACACTGTACTTGCTGGGAACAAATGCGAGTGCTATTTACACTGTATATGGCAATGGGAGCACAACAGTGACTTTATTACCAGAAAACAACTCTTGCTCGTAGGACCAAAAACTGTATGTGATTCAACTCCATTTAGGACTGGGAAACAAACGCTAGCTCGCCTTACAAGAAACACACTCTGCTTTTGAGAAAAGAGCAGTCTTCTACTCTACTGTGTTTCCTATGGGGTCCGAACATTGAGCTTGCTCAGAACAAAAGAACTGTGCTTCCTACACACACGGGCCATATCTAGTTCATCTCTGCTTAGGAAACTGACAAGAACAGTAGCTCCGCTTCAGTCCAATACACTGTACTTCCTGGGAACAGACGCGAGTGATATTTGCCCTGTGTATGGAAATGGGAGCGCAATAGTGACTTTCCTTACCAGAAAACACCTCTTGCTCGTAGGACCACAAACTGCATGGGATTCAACTCCATTTCTGACTGGGAAACAAACACTAGCTTGCCTTACAATTAACACACTCTGCTTTTGAGAAAAGAGCACTATTCTACTCTACTGTGTTTCCTATGGTGTCCGAACAGTGAGCTTGCTCAGAATAAAAGGACTGTGCTTCCTACACACACGGACCATATGTAGTTCAACTGGGCTTAGGAAACTGACAAGAACAGTAGCTCCTATTCAGTCCAATACACTGTACTTGCTGGGAACAGAGGCGAGTGCTATTTGCACTGTGTATGTAAATGGGAGCACAATAGTGACTTTCCTTACCAGAAAACAACTCTTGGCCATAGGACCAAAAACTGCATGTGATTCAACTCCATTTAGGACTGTGAAACAAACGCTATCTCGCCTTACAAAAACACACTCTGCTTTTGAGAAAAGAGCACTCTTCTACTCTACTGTGTTTCCTAGGGGGTCTGAACAGTGTGCTTGCTCAGAACAAAAGAACTGTGCTTCCTACACACACGGGCCATATCTAGTTCATCTCTGCTTAGGAAACTGACAAGAACAGTAGCTCCGTTTCAGTCCAATACACTATACTTCCTGGGAACAGACGCGAGTGCTATTTGCACTGTGTATGGAAATGGGAGCACAATAGTTTCATTCCTTACCAGAAAATACCTCTTGCTCCTAGGACCAGAAACTGCATGGGATTCAACTCCATTTCTGACTGGAAACAAACACTAGCTCGCCTTACAAGAAACACACTCTGCTTTTGAGAAAAGAGCACTCTTCTACTCTACTGAGTTTCCTATGGGGTCCGAAAAGTGAGCTTGCTCAGAACAAAAGAACTGTGCTTCCTACACACACGGGCCATATCTAGTTCAACTCTGCTTAGGAAACTGACAAGAACAGTAGCTCCGCTTCAGTCCAATACACTGTATTTGCTGGGAACAGATGCGAGTGCTATTTGCACTGTGTTTGGCAATGGGAGCACAATAGTGACTTTATTACCAGAAAACAACTCTTGCTCGTAGGACCAAAAACTGCATGTGATTCAACTCCATTTAGGACTGGGAAAAAAACGCTAGCTCGCCTTACAAGAAACACACTCTGCTTTTGAGAAAAGAGCACTCTTCTACTCTACTGTGTTTCCTATAGGGCCAGAACAGTGAGCTTGCTCAGAACAAAAGAGCTGTGCTTCATACAATTACTGCCATATCTAGTTCAATTCTGCTTAGGAAACTGAAAAGAACAGTAGCTCCTGTTCAGTACAATACACTGTACATGCTGGGAACAGACGCCAGAGCTATTTGCACCCTGTATGACAATGGGAGCGCAATAGTGACTCTTCTTACCAGAAAACAACTCTTGCTCGTAGGACAAGAATCTGCATGTGATTCAACTCCATTTAGGACTGGGAAACAAACTCTAGCAGGCCTAACAAGAAACACACTATGCTTTTGAGAAAAGAGCACTCTTCTACTCTACTGTGTTTCGTAGGGGGTCTGAACAGTGTGCTTGCTCAGAAAAAAGAACTGTGCTTCCTACACACACGGGCCATATCTAGTTCAACTCTGCTTAGGAAACTGACAAGAACGGTAGCTCCTCTTCAGTCCAATACACTGTGCTAGCTGGGAACAGACGCGAGTGCTCTTTGCCCTGTGTATGGCAATAGGACCACAATAGTGACTCTTCTTATCAGAAAACAACTCTTACTCATAGGACCAGAAACTGCATGGGATTCAACTCCATTTCTGACTGGGAAACAAACACTAGCTCGCCTTACAAGAAACACACTCTGCTTTTGAGAAAAGAGCACTCTTCTACTCTACTGTGTTTCCTATGGGGTCCGAATAGTGAGCTTGCTCAGAACAAAAGAACTGTGCTTCCTACACACAGGGACCATATCTAGTGCAACTCTGCTTAGGAAATTGACAAGAACAGCAGGTCCTCTTCAATCCAATACACTGTACTTGTTGGGAACAGACGCGACGGCTATTTGCACTGTGTATGGCAATGGGAGTGCAATAGTGACTTTATTACCAGAAAACAACTCTTGCTCGTAGTACCAAAAACAGGATGTGATTCAATTCCATTTAGGACTGGGAAACAAACGCTAGCTTGCCTTACAAGAAACACACTCTGCTTTTGAGAAAACAGCACTCTTCTACTCTACTGTGTTTCCTATGGGGTCCGAAGAGTGAGTTTGCTCAGAACAAAAGAACTGTGCTTCCTATACACACGGGCCATATCTAGATCAACTCTGCTTAGGAAACTGACAAGAACTGTAGCTCCTCTTTAGTCCAATACACTGTACTTCCTGGGAACAGACGCGAGTGATATTTGCCCTGTGTATGGAAATGGGAGCGCAATAGTGACTTTCCTTACCAGAAAACACCTCTTGCTCGTAGGACCACAAACTGCATGGGATTCAACTCCATTTCTGACTGGGAAACAAACACTAGCTTGCCTTACAATTAACACACTCTGCTTTTGAGAAAAGAGCACTCTTCTACTCTACTGTGTTTCCTATGGGGTCCGAACAGTGAGCTTGCTCAGAACAAAAGAAATGTGCTTCCTACACACAGGGGCCATATCTAGTTCAACTCTGCTTAGGAAATAGACAAGAACAGTAGCTCCACAACAGTCCAATACACTGTACTTGCTGGGAACAGATGCCAGTGCTATTTGCCCTGTGTATGACAATGGGAGCGCAATAGTGACTCTTCTTACCAGAAAACAACTCTTGCTAGTAGGACCAGGAACTGCATGGGATTCAACTCCATTTCTGACTGAAAAACAAACACTAGCTTGCCTTACAAGAAACACACTCTGCTTTTGAGAAATGAGCACTCTTCTGCTCTACTGTGTTTCCTATGGGGTCCTAACAGTGAGCTTGCTCAGAACAAAAGAACTGTGCTTCCTACACACACGGGCCATATCTAGTTCAACTCTGCTTAGGAAACTGACAAGAACGGTAGCTCCTCTTCAGTCCAATACACTGTACTAGCTGGGAACAGACGCGAGTGCTATTTGCACTGTGTATCCAATAGGAGCACAATAGTGACTCTTCTTATCAGAAAACAACTCTTACTCATAGGACAAGAAACTGCATGGGATTCAACTCCATTTCTGACTGGGAAACAAACACTAGCTCGCCTTACAAGAAAGACTCTCTGATTTTGAGAAAAGAACACTCTTCTACTCTACTGTGTATCCTATGGGGTCCAAATAGGGAGCTTGCTCAGAACAAAAGAACTGTGCTTCCTGCACACAGGGGCCAAATCTAGTTCAACTCTGCTTAGGAAACTGACAAGAACAATAGCTCCGCTTCAGTCCAATACACTGTAATTGCTGGGAACAGACGCGAGTGCTATTTGCACTGTGTATAGAAATGGGAGCGCAATAGTGACTTTCCTTACCAGAAAAAAAATCTTGGTCGGAGGACCAAAAACTGCATGTGATTCAACTCAATTTAGGACTGGGAAACAAATGCTAGCTCTCCTTACAAGAAACACACTCTGCTTTTGAGAAAAGAGCACTCTTCTACTCTAGTGTGTTTCCTATTGGGCCAGAACAGTGAATTTGCTCAGAACAAAATAACTGTGCTTCCTATACACGTGGGCCATATCCACTTCAACTCTGCTTAGGAAACTGACAAGAACAGTAGCTCCGCTTCAGTCCAATACACTGTACTTGCTGGGAGCAGACGCGAGTGCTATTTGCACTGAGTATGGAAATGGGAGCGCAATAGTGACTTTCCTTACCAGAAAACAACTCTTGCTCGTAGGACCAGAAACTGCATGTGATTCAACTCCGTTTTGGACTGGGAAACAAATGCTAGCTCGCCTTACAAGAAACAAACTCTGCTTTTGAGAAAAGAGCACTCTTCTACTCTACTGTGTTTCCTATAGGGCCAGAACAGTGAGCTTGCTCAGATCAAAAGAACTGTGCTTCATACAAACACTGCCATATATAGTTCAATTCTGCTTAGGAAACTGAAAAGAACAGTAGCTCCTGTTCAGTCCAATACACTGTACATGCTGGGAACAGATGCGAGTGCTATTTACACGGTGCATGGCAATGGGAGCGCAACAGTGACTTTATTAACAGAAAACAACTCTTGCTCGCAGGAACAAAAACTGCATGTGATTCAACTCCATTTAGGACTGGGAAACAAACGCTAG